>NC_057810.1:708647285-708909488 GCF_018294505.1 Triticum aestivum | reverse complement strand
TCTTTCCCTTTTTCTTATTTTCTTTTCTTTTCTGTGTTAATTTTATATTTCAAATAGCTTAGTTTTATAAAATACATTAGTTGTACCTAAATTAGTATTAACAAATATGCCGCCACCACAATTAACTTGGCACCTAAAATAAAATAGTTTGTAAGTGTTTAATATTTTAAAAGCTTTTAAATAATTGGTTTTGTTACTGTTTTGCTCATTTCAGAATTTTAAACACTTTATAAAAGTGGGGTTTCTCCACCAACATTTAGTAAGGACTATTTGCAACAAGCCAAACATTTTAGTTCCAATACTTAAAAAACTTTTGTTGTTTGCCATATTTTAAATTTTGAATTTGAATTGGTTTCTGAACTAACGCGATTATCAACAATAAGGGAGGTGACGTGGCATCATTAGCAGGGAATTACTGTAGCTTGATTATCCGGGTGTCACAATTCTCCTCCACTACAAGAAATCTCGTTCCGAGATTTAAGACGGGGAGTAAGGGGGAGGGATTTGGTTACAAAATTCTAACGAGTTTTCTCGGTGTTGGTTGCTCTTCCTGAAGTAGTTGATCCTCTTCGTTGATGTGTTTATTTCTCTGCTTCAGGTCATGATGATGAAGTCGACATCCTTTCTTCGGGAACTCCATCGTACTTACGCAAAATGATAAGGGGTAACTCGAAAGAATGGAACTCTGCACGGTTGCTTATCCGGTAGATAACATTAGGGAAGGTGGCGAAAAGTAACTCTCGAATTGAAACTTAAGAAATTATTGAGAGCAAAGTAAGAAGGTGCAAAGTAGAAGTTTCAAGCTCATAGGCAATCGTTCGTTTCCTGATACGAAATGTGAAAGGGGTTTAGAGCAACGGGAATAAGTATTGTGTCTGATACCAGAATAGATCACTAGGCAGGTGGCCCATGAACTACATACAAAGTCAAGCTCTATGAATAACTTTGGCAACAGGGTGTACAGTAGAGTCAGGTTTCGATCTTGTGGAACTGTGGGTTATGGGCCCACCATGTGGAATAACAGTAGGAAGGGCGGTGATGTCTTGTACGACCATGTAAGCATGGCATGTCAGAGAATAGCCTGTCAGTTATGTCGGCAACAACATCAGTACCAAGGGCGAGGGACGAAGAGAACCATTTTCCTGCTCGTTGAACGAGGCGGACCAGTAGGCAAAGTTCTCGTCCATCGGTGGTTACCAAAATGTCATCAACAAAAGTAACAGGGTCTCACTGGCAGAGTTGTACACCGAGGTGTTTACATAAGAAGTGAATTATTACTGCTTAGGTTATATAGATCACAAGAAAGGTCAAACAAACCAATGGAAAGGAAAATGTGATCATCAGGTTAAACAGAACAATGGAAAGGAAAAATGTGTTTAAACACATATTTCAGGAGTATATCCTTCCCAAGGACAAGCAGAGCAAGATATCCACGACAGGAGATAATGTAGAAAACCCTTTAGGCAAGGGGAGAGAAATTTCATGACATTACCCATACAATGGTGTTTGGATAATGGAAAAAGAAAATTTAGCATTGTTTTTCAAATGCTCTTATTGAAAATCGGAGTACCACAGACATGCTTCGAGGTAGCATTTGCATGGTCTTCAAGCAAAGGTCAGACTTTGGATGCACGAAGGATCCATCAGGAACAACTTGTAGAATAAATTTTACAATTTCCTCATGGAAGAATGGATATCCTTGCTAAAAAGGAAGCTATAACAACAGGACCTCCGGCCAGGTGTGTTAGGCACGACATCACCTTACCGGGTCACATAAAGACCAATGTTATAACTCTTGGAAATTTGTTGCAACCATCATATCCGATCGAGATTCAAATCTGATTGGTGTCAGGATAACTAAGCCTTAAGATGCCTGAGAAGAAAGGTGCAACACAAATTGACGAGATGACATTGTAAAATTCTCGGGAATTGAATATGGAAGTGAGTTCCAAAACAAGAGTTCATCATTAAACCAAGGAGAGGATGAGGAGGTGGCTGAAGGACTCAGCGACATAGCATCGAGATTTCCAAAAAGATGGATTTTCACAATTATGTGAACAAGGAGATAACATTAGTCAGATCAATGATATAAAGAGGTATGCTCGAGGAAAACATACCCAATTTAAACATTGGTTGAAAGGCGCACCCGAAATATGGGCTTAGGTAGCATGACCGATGTTATAATGGTGATTCGATAACCAATGATCTAAGAATGAAATGTCGACCATTAACTTTAAAGAAATAGGGTTGCTATAAGAAAAGAATCCAAACAACACCGTTCACTTGTTGGAATCAACACGGGGACTAAGAAAGAATGGTGATGGTGATAAGTATCACTTGTATCAAGAATTCTCAGAGGTGGTGAAATTCTCAGGACATTCTTGACATAAAAGATGGTAATACTCCAAGGTAAAGGAGAACAAATGTTGGATAGCAAGGTATAACACAAAACAAGAACCAGTTTGTGTTGAACGAAAGGCAATAAAGTGGTAGATGATAAAACAAATCATCAAGGGCAGGCATGGTATTTCTCATCATGAATTCAATTGATATCTTCGAAGGAGTCAATTGTTGATGATGATCTCGACAAATTTTGTCGAGAGATTTCATGAGGATGTAATCGATCAGCAATGACATCAAGCCAAAGGAATGATGAAGCAAGAGGTTATTGGAACCACAGGTACGACACAAACTCGAAATCAAGCTTGTTGTTCAAGGCGAAATGGTATGAGAGGGAGATCGGCGTAAGCTTAGCTCATCATCGAAAGTTGTGCTCCGGAGTTAAGGACCAGGTAGCACAGTTAAAATTGGCACGATAATGATATAGCCGAGCAGGCTAGGACTTACGTGATCGAGTTCAAATTCGTAAGTAATGAAGGTTACCAAGAGTTGTTTAATCGCGGTGTGAACTCGATTCAGTTATCGATGTCTTTGAGTGTTTATTAACTCAGAGCCCGTGAAAAAAATTTGGAATCAGTGAGAATGTAATACTTGATGAAGAACGCATAAGAAGTTATGCAGTTCCGTGATAATCTCGAGATACCAGGGGGGTAATACTTGATGATAAATCAAAGTAGAGGTTGGACTGGGGTATTACTCTACAGAAGACAAGTGCTTAAACTTGCACAAGAAATGGTATTTAAAGGAGAACATGGTCGGAATCCGTGATAATCTCGAGATACCAGGGGGGAAATACTCGACGATAAATCAAAGTAGAGGTTGGACTGGGGTATTACTCTACAGAAGACAAGTGCTTAAACTTGCACGAGAAATGGTATTTAAAGGAGAACATGGTCGGAAACCTCGAGCATACATGATCGAACCACGGATACAATATGAACTTATAACAAGGGAGTAACTATTTTTACGAGCAGCTTCCATGATAAGTTATACACCGTGTCCATGGGCATGAACACAAAGTTCAAGGTCGACTCCCACTTCTCCAATGCATAAGCTTTCATTCACTTCTCGCTTTTCGAAAATGACATTAGTTTTGAAAGTTTTTACCTGGTGCAATACCAGATAAGTATGACACGTGGAATCTTTCAGGATCACACAGATTAAGAAAGGCATAGCTAGGTTCAACCCATCGGG
Organism: Triticum aestivum; assembly: GCF_018294505.1. Classification (NCBI taxonomy): domain Eukaryota; kingdom Viridiplantae; phylum Streptophyta; class Magnoliopsida; order Poales; family Poaceae; genus Triticum; species Triticum aestivum. The sequence goes on along the minus strand of NC_057810.1, from coordinate 708,905,894 downwards.
GCATCGTAGAAACATATACCACAAACTTCAGAAGTAAATAACACAAGCTCGAAAGTAGAGCATGTTTGGTCAATCAGAGGATAGGATTTACCAATGGATAAAGAACTTCCAAAGTGATTGAATATGAAGGACACTATCGGATAAAATCCAACAAAGGATCTGATGGTCCACAAGGGGTCTGACGTGAGCATCGGTACTTAACTAGAGGAAGAAGAATGCAAGGAGATCAAATTATAGAAACAACTGACTAACTCAAATCTCAAATGCAAAGGAATTATGATTTCCAAATCAAGGGACCAGAAGCAATGCTCTGATTAGGGATGGATAAGTGGAATAGCCTTAGGGTACAATCAACGACAATTGGATTGGCCGGGAACCAATTCAAGTTAAAAGAATGGCGGATCAGCCGGAAAGGTAATTTATAAGGATCAATGATGATTGCGTGTATTCGCAAACATATTGAGTCATCAGACTCAGAATGATAATGACAAGGGATGCCAATAAGACTATGAGACTTATGGGATTAACCATAATGCAAGCAAGCAAGAATTTCAAGAGGAATAGGCTGCTCGGGATTTTCGGAAGATCGAATGGCATTTCGAAGACTTTTGCAAAATACATGAATCAACTGGGGATGAGCGGATACTCGATAAGTGTGAGGAATTATCCATAGGGGTAATTCATGTGGCAAAGATCTGCAATGCAATGGCTCAAGAGATTCTTAAAAGTCGAAAACAATTCGATGCATCTTGTAATAACAAGAGCAGCTAGGGATGAATGTAAGAATGGAAAGGGTAAGAAGTTATCCATAAGGATTTATCGGTGGTAGGGAATTGCAAATGAAGTGGGCACAAAGTCTCGAGAGAACTTCAGAGAGTATCTTCGGAATCTTCTAGTGCAGCAAGCGATCATCGGGAGTGAGGGACTCTCCAGGAGAAAGTATTTTCGAGAACCTAAAGTTAGTTTTGTTTTTAGCAAAATCATTTAACCCGAATAGAAGAGAGATCAGAGTCCCAGAGTATAGGTCGAGGAATAAAAGATACTAATACCACCCAATGGCGACGTGGGCCCGTAAGGCACACAACATGTTAGTAAAAGTTTTTGTAATGTCTAGACTCGACTTTGGCCAAGGAGTTGGAAGGGGGATTCCTACAGGCAGTCGGCTCTGATACCAACTTGTGACGCCCCCGATTCAATCGTATACTAATCATGCACGCAAACGTGTACGATCAAGATCAGGGACTCACGAGAAGATATCACAACACAACTCTAAAACATAAATAAGTCATACAAGCATCATAATACAAGCCAGGGGCCTCGAGAGCTCGAATACAAGTGTTCGATCATAGAAGAGTCAGCGGAAGCAACAATACTGAGCAAAGACATAAGTTAAACAAGTTTGCCTTAAGAAGGCTAGCACAAACTGAGATACAGATCGAAAGAGGCGCATGCCTCCTGCCTGGGATCCTCTTAACTACTCCTGGTCGTCATCAGCGGCCTGCACGTAGTAGTAGGCACCTCCAGTGTAGGAGGAGTCATCGTCGAAGGTGGCGTCTGGCTCCTGGGCTCCATCGTCTGGTCGCAGCAATCGGGTAAAGAAAGGGGGAAAAGGAGGAACAAGGCAACCGTGAGTACTCATCCGAAGTACTCGGAAGCAAGGAGCTACACTATATATGCATGGGTATATGTGTAAAGGGCCATATCGGTGGACTGAACTGCAGAATGCCAGAATAAGAGGGGGATAGCTAATCCTGTCGAAGACTACGCTTCTGGCAGCCTCCGTCTTGCAGCATGTAGAAGAGGGTAGATTGAAGTCCTCCAAGTAGCATCGCATAGCATAATCCTACCCGGCAATCCCCTCCTCGTCGCCCTGTTAGAGAGCGATCGCCGGGTTGTATCTGGAACTTGGAAGGGTGTGTTTTATTAAGTATCCGGTTCTAGTTGTCATAAGGTCAAGGTACAACTCCAAGTCATCCTGTTACCGAAGATCACGGCTATTCGAATAGATTAACTTCCCTGCAGGGGTGCACCACATTACCCGACACGCTCGATCCCATTTGGCCGGACACACTTTTCTGGGTCATGCCCGGCCGCGGAAGATCAACACGTCGCAGCCCCACCTAGGCATAACAAAGAGGTCAGCACGCCGATCTAAACCTAAGCGCACAGGGATCTGGGCCCATCGCCCTTAGCACACCTGCACGTTGCGTACGCGGCCGGAAGTAGAACTAGCCCCCTTAATACAAGAGCAGGCTTACGTTCCAATCCGGCGCGCGCCGCTTAGTCGCTGACGTCACGAAATGCTTCGGCTGATACCACGACGCCGGTTGCCCATATCTTGTCACACGTGGCGGTTAGTGCGTATAAGTTCAACAACCCAACTCAGATCAAATACTAAGATCTTGTTAAGCGTGTTAACTATCTGCGAATGCCGAATAGGGCCAGGCCCACCTCTCACCCAGGTAGTCTCAACCTGCCCTGATGCTCCGCCACAAAGATCCACACAGAGGGCCGTTGGGACAAAGGTCCTTTCAGCCCCCAATCCGTGAATCATTTGCGGGTGCTCCTCGAGCCGACCCGACTTTAGTCACCACATGTATCAATGTATAAAGTATATAGTATATACCCGTGATCACCTCCCTAGTGATCACGACCCGATAGTATAGCATGGCAGACAGACAAGAATGTAGGGCCACTGATGGAACACTAGCATCCTATACTAAGCAGTAGGATAACAGGTAAGGGTAACAACTGTAGCAATAATGACAGGCTATGCAGCAGAATAGGATTAACGGAAAGTAGTAACATGCTACACTACTCTAATGCAAGCAGTATAGAGAAGAATAGGCGATATCTGGTGATCAAAGGGGGGGCTTGCCTGGAAGCTCAGACAAGAAGGAGGGGTCGTCAACACAATAGTCGAACTGGGGGTCGCCAGCAGCCTCGAGGTCTACCGGAAAGAAGTAACGGAGGGGGAACACAATAAATAACAGAGCAATCAAAGCATGAGGTGATACCAGCGAAAGGGGGAAACATCCGGGAAAGTATTCCCGGTGTTTCGCGTTTTCGGACAGATGAACCGGAGGTGAAATGTTGCAGGTTTGCTATGCTAGGGATGTGTGGCGGAACGGGCTGAGTATCTGGATTCGTCTCGTCATTCTAAGCAACTTTCATGTACAAAGTATTTTCATCCGAGCTACGGATTATTCTATATTAATTTTCAAAGTTTTATTCAATTTATGGATTTATTTATATTCCCAAGTTAATCAGTAAATACTTTTGTCACATAGTGTAGTGCCAGCCACAGTGTATTACAGGTGGGGTCAGGTCAAAGTCAATAATCCAGTCAGCAGTTGACTGGTCCACGTTTGACTGGTCAACGGGGTAGGTGGGGCCCACCTGCCATTGTTAGATTTACTTGACAATGTTAAATATAATTAATTATGTTAATTAACAAGTGGGTCCCATATGTTAGTGGAACATCTAGTTAATAGATTTCTAATTAGGTATAATTAGGTATGGAGCCTACTGCCACGGGCATGTTTTAAGTGAAATGTTATTTGGGCGCTGGGGTCCACATGTTATTGACTGCTTAGTTAAACAGATTTATTAAACAATGTGAATTAGCAGGGGGTGGCCCATAGGTCATTGTCACAGGGGGTTGATTAGCACGGTAAGTAAGCACTAATCATAGATCCACGTCAACACGGTAACGACGGTGAGGCAGAGCGCACCGGGGACAACCGAACGCTCTCCTCCGGCAAACTTTCTAGCGAGTGGTCGGCAGGGATCGAACGAGGGCCTCGTCGCGCACCCACTGGAACTACTAGCAGGTGCTGGGCCGGTCAGAATCGACCACCACGTCAGCGTCGAGCGGCGGCAGAGGCACGACCTCGTCAGCAGGGCATCTACAGGGCACGGGGAAGAGAGGGGAGAGGCCAGGTTGAGCCGAATGCTCACATCGTTGCAGAGGAGGGATCGAGGAGGCCGGAGGAACCCTGCCGGCAAGGTCCGGCGACCGGATAGGCCGACAGGCGTGTGGCAGCGCAGAGGGCTTGGGGTGGCGCGGCTCGGGGTCGACGGCCTCAGAACGGGGCGAGGAGGAAGCCGTGGTACGTGGGACGGTGGCGAGCTTCAGCGGGGGTGGCGATGACGGCTACGGTCGGTGGTGTTGCAGGTGCGGCGTGGGGACGATGAAGAAGCTGTGGGGAGGAGGCGGCAGTCCTAGGGCGCATGCGTGCTCGCTGAGGCCACGGGGAGCAGTGGCGGACGCGGGAAGGGCCGGTGAAGGAGGCGCGGGGACGGCGTGTGGCGATGACTGGGTGAGGCGATGCAACGAGGACGAGCGGCATCGGGGCGCCGGGGTCGAGGGGCGGCGAGCGTTGCATGCTCCCGATCCAGATCCAGGGGATCGGGGGAAGTGGGGGTGTGGTGGTGGATTAGGGTTTGGTCGGGTGGGGGGATAAGGGGGACCGGGGTGGGCCGGCCTGGCGACCCGTCGGCCTGCTAGGCCGAGGCCCAGATGGTGGGGGGGTTGTTCTTTCTATTTTTTGTTCTAGTCTTTCCCTTTTTCTTATTTTCTTTTCTTTTCTGTGTTAATTTTATATTTCAAATAGCTTAGTTTTATAAAATACATTAGTTGTACCTAAATTAGTATTAACAAATATGCCACCACCACAATTAACTTGGCACCTAAAATAAAATAGTTTGTAAGTGTTTAATATTTTAAAAGCTTTTAAATAATTGGTTTTGTTACTGTTTTGCTCATTTCAGAATTTTAAACACTTTATAAAAGTGGGGTTTCTCCACCAACATTTAGTAAGGACTATTTGCAACAAACCAAACATTTTAGTTCCAATACTTAAAAAACTTTTGTTGTTTGCCATATTTTAAATTTTGAATTTGAATTGGTTTCTGAACTAACGCGATTATCAACAATAAGGGAGGTGACGTGGCATCATTAGCAGGGAATTACTGTAGCTTGATTATCCGGGCGTTACATAATTAGACTTTAACTAGATAGGATTGTAAAAAGAATACGAAGTGGCGATTCTGGCAGAAGCTGGGGAGGGGAATCGCCCAATAGAACTGGGCCAAAGTGTAATTCTCCATCTAGACCAACCTCCAGAGACAAGAGACAACATATGTTCATGAATGGAAAGACCACATTACAATCGCTACAAATTCTCAAAAAAGAGCTGACGCAATGAATCTCAATGATATCTTGAGTGAACAGGTTAATTACGAACCTTTTTTTCTTTTCCGGGAGCAAATTAATAATAGACTACATGTTATTTTCACAAATTACAGGGGCCTTTCTATAATAGTGCGTCATGGATCAAGAATATCACCTCTTTTTATTAGTAGGTATGGATATAATGGGAGGGAGGTTTTGAGTTTGATCCCCAAAGAATCACAATATTTTTTTGGCCCGCAAGACGTGGCCAACGCACCCAGGCCCAATAGAAAGTAGGGCACAAGCCCAACATGTAGGCAGAATTTTAACGAAATGCACAAAAGGTACCGACAGAAATTTTAATGAAAATGCACAAAATGTTTTCTCCCCCACAAAAACAAAATGTTTTGTATACCCTACTAAAAAGGACGTGCATTCTTCTTCTTTGATTATGCACCCACATGCTCATGGATGCATTATAATTATCCAGCCAATCTATTTAATTAGGATCTAACCATCAAAGATGGAATGCATGTTCAATTAGCCTACTAACATAGCACGTATAGAGGTTTACGTGACCTTGTCTCTCATTGTTTCCCATTTGTACCATCGTGTCCCACAATCCCGCCTTTGATTACGGGGATTAATGCCTTTGATGATGCAACGTCCTTCTTTCATATTCATGGCAAACCCGACACAATCTTTCAGAGGTAGTTTCTTTCGGATCTTTAGACCCGTAAATAATTCTTCCGGGCCGTGATATAATTTGCTTGAACCATGCACGTTTCCTCCTTTATCAAGTCTTTCTCTTGTTCTCTCTGTTTCTTGGATCATGAGAAGGCTCATTGATATTTTTGGCAATTTGCAAGTGTTTTATTTTGAGGGGAAATTTGCAAGCGTATGTAAATTGATGGGATTAGGCATAAAGAATCGAGGTGGTACTATTATTTGGCTAGAGAATCCTCTCTTGTAACAAAATTCTACCCTTAGGTCAGTCGACTAGGGCCTTCGTTTCGGTAGGGGAGATCTTGAGTTCGAATATGGCATGGGTACCATTTCCTGCGTCGCAATCGAAGGGAAAAAGATGTAGAGCAGGCCCCTTGGCCCATGTAGGGGTCTGACCCTCTGCGGCCCAATTGAAGTAAAAAAAAGATGTGGAGCGGTCCCCTTGGCCCATGTAGGGGAGTAACTCTATGTGACCCAACTGAAAGAAAATTTGAAGTAGGCCCCTTGACTACGCGGTATGGAGGGCCCAAAAATTTATTTATGTCTGGACGAAAAAAAATTAGTACCACATTAGATAGGTACATGAGAATATAATTCTATACGGTGAACGGAGCAAAAAATCAGAGAAATGCACCTCCCTTTACTAGTAGGTATAGAAAGATACTTGATTTATCAACACTCACCATATACCATGAGGCTGCACATCAAGAATCCAAAATAGCTTTCAAGGCTTGAGCATTGCGGGAATTAGCTCTCAAGAGGATCAAACAGTCATCCGCAAAAAGGAGATTCGTAATAGATGGGACATCCTTGCAAACCTTAACTCCAGTAATATTTTCATGCTCCTCCGCATGTGCAACAAGAGCAGTTAGACCTTACGTACACAACAAGAAAAGACAGGGAGATAAAAGGTCTCCCTGTCTCAAACCTCTCGTCGGATTAAAATTCTCTATTTCTTTTGAACCAAAATGAACTAGGTTTTTAACAGTGGGAGCACATTGAATAAGGAAATCTACCCAATTTTCATGAAAACCAAGCTTCCTTCAGAAAAATCCTCTTCATTCGGTCATAGGCTTTATGCATGTCAAGTTTGATAGCACGCAAACCTTCTTTATCTTCCCTCTTGTTCTTAATTGTGTGAAAGCACAAGTGCACCACTACATATTGTATGTAATCATTCTTCTGGGAACAAAAGCACTCTGAGTCGGGCTAATAATCTAAGGAAAAAAACTTTCAAACAGATAACAAACATTTTTTATATAACCGTATAAACCACATCACACAAACTAATCATTCTGAAATGAGTCACCTTTTTCCGTGAATTTGTTAAAGTTGTGTCGAATATAGTGTACAAGGTAGGTTACAGTTGGACTTAGTAGTTGTATTGTGTTTAATGAGGATATGGAGTCGTGTCCAAATTGGACACTTGTATCCTAAGCCTTTCATATATAGCGGGGGTAGACACATGATGTAACCCATGCCAACATAATAGCACAGGCGCGCAAGGGGGAGCCGGCGGCGTGTGTCGGCGCCCGGGTGGTCGGTGTGCGGTATTGTGACGGTGTCACGGGGAGGAGCGCCCGTAGTCAAGCCCCGGAGATGTAGCCATACCGGTGAACCTCGTTAACAAATCTCGGTGTCGTGCTCGTGTGACTGCTTGGTACTCAGATGATCGACGGTATGCCTCGGATTTATTCTAACAAGTGGTATCAGAGCTAGGTTATCTGAAGGCTGCGGTTTGGTTGGTTCCAAGGCTGAAGCGTGTTGAATCATGATTATCGACGGGCTTCGCACCCGAGCGAGCTGAGACACCGCGCGGCGATTGTGGAAAGAAGCTAGGGGTTCGGGAGATCGGAAGCAGGCGGCATCACGGATGCAGAGTCGATGGCGAATTGTTTTGGCAGGAGGTAGCAATCGAATAAAGGCAACAGTCGAGCGCATCGGAATTCTCGGCGAGATCGAAGATCGATCCGAGCAGTAGACGACAGGCGAGCGTGATGGTTGGTGGTGATGGCGCCGTGCGCTGGTTCCCAGCCCGGGGACGCGCGTGGGACGCTCAAAGGCCCAGTGTTCTCACTTGGCGAGGCCCATGGCACCCAAAGAGTCTTTATTGGCCGTGGAGGATGTGCTGCGAGGCTACATGAACGTGTGAGATTTGTTTGGAAAAAAACATTGCCAGGGCCACGTGTGTGTACAGGGGTAGTTTGATTGGACCCGATTTGGTTCTTGTTTGTGCTTCAAGGTGCACGGAGAAGCTATAAAACAAATAGAGACAAGGAAAATTGTGCAGGTTGCATGGAAGTTTTTTGGAGTCGATTTGTTGTGAAGGCTTGGAACACGTGGACAGGTTATGGAGGCGCGCGTACAAACGCGTCATGAAGGTCATGTTTAACAGGGCGTCGAGTAATGCATGGTATGTGCTGGTTGACATGATGCAGGGTGAAACATGGTTGCAGTCGGATATGTTCGGCTGGGTCGGACTTGTCAGTCTGATGGATCGACGTGAGTCGGTTGGTACAGAAGACGGTGGTGATTTCGGCGACGATGCCATAGGAGCGTGATGCTGATGGTGACCAACTTCTAGGCGTGGAAACACGCAGCACGGGCCTAAGTGCTTGTGTGGCTTTGACAAGACTATGTCGCGGGGTTGATTCAAGACGGTGCACACTTGAGAGCTTGAAGTCGACGGGGCGCGAGGGTGGACTGATCATCTACCATGGAGTCATGTTGAAGGTGGAGCTGGATTGAGGGGCTACGGTGTAAGGATCCAGAGAATCGAAGCCTATTCGGCGGGAAAAGCGAGGGACACGTAATTCGGACTGGAGCTCAGTGGTCTGATGGAAGCGTGAAACTCGTCATCGGTCGGTGATGATCGGTGGTACTCTGCAATCGGAGTTGAGTGGTGTGGGTTCGCGACCCTTCACTAGTAGAAAAGAGGGCTTTGGTTCAGGCCGGGTCAGCCCATTAGTTCCGGTTCAGTCCAGAACCGGGACCCATAGGGGCATTGGTCCCGGTTCGTGAGCCTAGGGGGTCGGCCGGGCCACGTGGGCCATTTGTTCCGGTTCGTCTGGACCTTTTGGTCCCGGTTGGTGGGACGAACCGGGACCAATGGGCCTGGCTCCTGGCCCACCACCATTGGTCCCAGTTGGTGGCTTGAACCGGGACAACAGGCTGCCCTTTAGTCCCGGTTCGTGCGACGAACTGGGACCATTGAGGTGCCTATATATACCCCTCGCCCGCGAGCACAACACTCCACTGCTCTGTTTTTTTCTGGCCGGGGAGGGAAGGGCTTTGTGGTGCTCTAGCTCACCTCCTATGCACATGAGGTGTTCGATGAAATGCCCGAGCCACACTAGTTAAGCTTTCTCCTCTCGAAGCACGACCTCCGAACTCTATTTTTCCCAAGATTTGTCTAGGTTTATATTAGCGGCCCATCACGCCCCGTCCCCGTCTTCACTGTCGTCGATCGCCCGCGCCGATCTCGTCGTCGGCACCACCGTGGTGAGCCTCTTGTTCTTATCTTCTTTCTGAAAGAAAAATTCTTGCTTTAGATAGATACTTGTCTAATTTTCTTAATATTTTATTGCTTGTTATTATATAGTGCATGGTTTTGGTATCCGCCCCCGTCGGCCCTCGTCCTGTCTATGATTCGGATGTGGTATATATTATCTTTATAACTATTGCTTCATTTATTGTTTATGAAAATTATGTTGACCAACATGACATAGATTTTATTTATCTAGGAGGTATGTGAACCGGAAATTCCAACCGACCTTATTGTCGAGAGGTTAAATTTAGTTGAAGAAGAAAACAATTTCTTGAAGGAAAAAATAAAAAAAATTGAGGAGGAGAAGATAATAGTGGAGTTGCATGTTGCGGATGTCGTCGATGATCACAAGATCAAGATGGATGCAATGTGCTTGAAGATTAGAAAGATTAGAAAATATGCCATTCATACCGAGGCTTGGTATCATTATGCCGTTGGATCAATTGTTACCTTGGTTGCGATTATGATCGCATTTGTTTTCGCTATGAAATGGTTTACATAGTTTCAGTGTATGGTTTAATTAATTTAGATGCTCTGGAGAGCTTTATGTTGTTAGATGAGAACTATGTATGTACTTTGGTTTTAATGTGATGATGAGCTTCTATTAATTTGGTCACTTAATTATCTATTCATGATGTTCTGTAATGGTTTTTGACACACTTAATTATATATAATGCACGCAGATGAACCGGCAATGGATATACGGTGACAGACACACCTCCTAGTACATTAAGGGCGTGCATGATTTTCTCGAAGTGGCTGAGGCAAACAAGCAGAATGGTTTTATGTGTTGTTCATGCCCTAAATGTGGGAATACGAAGTCTTACTCTGACCGGAAAATCCTTCACACCCACCTGCTTTACAATGGTTTCATGCCACACTATAATGTTTGGACAAGGCACGGAGAAATAGGGGTTATGATGGAAGACGGCGAAGAAGAAGAGGACAATGACAACTATGTGCCCCCTGAATACGGTGATGCTGCAATGGGGGAAGCTGCTGAAGATCAAGAGGAACCAGATGATGTGCCCAATGATGCTGCAACGGGGGAAGCTGCTGAAGATCAAGAGGAACCAGACGATGTGCCCGATGATGATGATCTCCGCCGGGTCATTGTCGATGCAAGGACGCAATGCGAAAGTCAAAAGGAGAAGCTGAAGTTCGATCGCATGTTAGAGGATCACAAAAAGGGGTTGTACCCAATTGCGAAGATGGCAACACAAAGCTCGGTACAGTACTAGAATTGCTGCAGTGGAAGGCAGAGAATGTTGTGCCTGACAAAGGATTTGAGAAGCTACTAAAAATATTGAAGAAGAAGCTTCCAAAGGATAACAAATTGCCCGACAGTACATACCCAGCAAAGAAGGTCGTATGCCCTCTAGGATTGGAGGTGCAGAAGATACATGCATGCCCTAATGACTGCATCCTCTACCGGGTACGTACAAGGATCTGAACGCATGCCCGGTATGCGGTGCATTGCGGTATAAGATCAGACGAGATGACCCTGGAGATGCTGACGGCGAGCCCCCCAGGAAGAGGGTTCCTGCGAAGGTGATGTGGTATGCTCCTATAATACCACGGTTGAAACGTCTGTTCAGAAACAAAGAGCATGCCAAGTTGATGCAATGGCACAGTGAGGACCGTAAGAAAGACGGGAAGTTGAGAGCACCCGCTGACGGGTCGCAGTGGAGAAAAATCAAGAGAAAGTACTGGACTGAGTTTGCAGGTGACCCAAGAAACGTATGGTTTGGTTTAAGCTCAGATGGCATTAATCCTTTCGGGGAGCAGAGCAGCAATCACAGCACCTGGCCTGTGACTCTATGTATGTATAACATTCCTCCTTGGATGTGCATGAAGCGGAAGTTCATTATGATGCCAGTTCTCATCCAAGGCCCTAAGCAACCCGGCAACGACATTGATGTGTACCTAAGGCCATTAGTTGAAGAACTTTTACAGCTGTGGAATGGAAACAGTGTACGTACGTGGGATGAGCACAAATAGGAGGAATTTAACTGGCACGCGTTGCTGTTTGTAACAATCAACGATTGGCCCGCTCTCAGTAATCTTTCAGGACAGACAAACAAGGGATACCACACATGCACGCGTTGTTTAGATGACACTGAAAGTATATACCTGGACAAATGTAGGAAGAATGTGTACCTGGGCCATCGTCGATTTCTTCCGACCAACCATCAATGTCAAAAGAAAGGCAAGCATTTCAAAGGTGAGGCAGATCACCGGAAGAAGCCCGCCATGCGTACCGGTGATCACGTACTTGCTATGGTCAATGATTTACACGTAATCTTTGGAAAGGTTCCCGGCGAACTAGCTGTTCCGAATGACGCTGAGGGACACGCACCCATGTGGAAGAAGAAATCTATATTTTGGGACCTACCCTACTGGAAAGACCTAGAGGTCCGCTCTTCAATCGATGTGATGCACGTGACGAAGAACCTTTGCGTGCACCTGCTAGGCTTCTTGGGCGTGTATGGGAAGACAAAAGATACACCTGAGGCACGGGAGGACCTGCAGCGCTTGCACGAAAAAGACGGCATGCCTCCGAAGCAGTATGAAGGTCCTGCCAGCTACGCTCTTATGAAAGAAGAGAATGAAATCTTCTTTGAATGCCTGCTCAGTATGAAGGTCCCGACTGGCTTCTTGTCGAATATAAAGGGAATAATAAATATGCCAGAGAAAAGTTCCAGAACCTAAAGTCTCATGACTGTCACGTGATTATGACGCAACTGCTTCCGGTTGCATTGAGGGGGCTGATACGTCTCGAACATATCTATAATTTTTGATTGCTCCATGCTACTTTATCTACTGTTTTGGACTATATTGGGCTTTATTTTCCACTTTTATATTATTTTTGGGACTAACCTATTAACCGGAGGCCCAGCCCAGAATTGCTGTTTTTTTGCCTATTTCAGTGTTTCGAAGAAACGGAATATCAAACGGAGTCCAAACGGAATAAAACCTTCGGGAACGTGATTTTCTCACCGAACGTGATCCAGGGGACTTGGACCCTACTCCAAGGAACGAAAGAGGCGGTCACGAGGGTGGGGGCGCCCCCCTAGGGCGCGCCCCCCTGCCTCGTGGGCCCCCTGTCGCTCCACCGATGTACTCCTTCCTCCTATATATATACCTACGTACCCCCAAACGATCAGAACAGGAGCCAAAAACCTAATTCGACGGCCGCAACTTCCTGTATCCACGAGATCCCATCTTGGAGCCTATTCCGGAGCTCCGCCGGAGGGGGCATCCACCATGGAGGGCTTCTACATCATCACCATAGCCCCTCCAATGAAGTGTGAGTAGTTTACTTCAGACCTTCGGGTCCATAGCTAGTAGCTAGATGGCTTCTTCTCTCTTTTTGGATCTCAATACAATGTTCTCCCCCTCTTTCGTGGAGATCTATTCGATGTAATCTTCTTTTTGCGGTGTGTTTGTTGAGACCGATGAATTGTGGGTTTATGATCCAGCTTATCTATGAATAATATTGGAATCTTCTCCGAATTCTTTTATGTATGATTGGTTATCTTTGCAAGTCTCTTCGAATTATCTGTTTGGTTTGGCCAACTAGATTGATAGTTCTTGCAATGGGAGAAGTGTTTAGCTTTGGGTTCAATCTTGCGGTGTCCTTACCTAGTGACAGAAAGGGTGCAAGGCACGTATTGTATTGTTGCCATCGAGGATAACAAGATGGGGTATTTATCATATTGCATGAATTTATTCCTCTACATTATGTCATCTTGCTTAAGGCGTTACTCTGTTTTTAACTTAATACTCTAGATGCATGCTGGATAGCGGTCGATGAGTGGAGTAATAGTAGTAGATGCAGAATCGTTTCGGTCTACTTGTCACGGACGTGATGCCTATATACATGATCATACCTAGATATTCTCATAACTATGCTCAGTTCTGTCAATTGCTCGACAGTAATTTGTTCACCCACCGTAGAATACTTATGCTCTTGAGAGAAGCCACTAGTGAAACCTATGGCCCCCGGGTATATTCTCATCATATCAATCTCCATCACTTTAATACTTGCTTTGTTTTTACTTTGCCTTTTACTTTTTACTTTGCATCTCTATACCAAAAATACCAAAAATATTATATATCATCTCTATCAGATCTCACTCTCGTAAGTGAAGGGATTGACAACCCCTAATCGCATTGGTTGCGAGGAGCTATCATTTTGTGCAGGTACGAGGGACTTGTGCGTGGCCTACTACTGGATTGATACCTTGGTTCTCAAAAACTGAGGGAAATACTTACGCTACTTTGCTGCATCATCCTCTCCTCTTCGGGGAAATCCAACGCAGTGCTCAAGAGGTAGCAAGAAGAATTTCTGGCGCCATTGCCGGGGAGGCTCACGCAAGAGCAAGTCAACCATACCAAGTGCCCATGACAATCCCTATCTCCCGCATTACATTATTTGCCATTTGCCTCTCGTTTTCCTCTCCCCCACTTCACCCTTGCCGTTTTATTCGCCCTCTCTTTCCCAATCTCCTCCTCTTTTTCCCGTTTGCCTTCCCGCTTGCCTTTTGTTTGCTCGTGTGCTGGATAGCCTGTTTGTCGCGATGGCTCAAGATGCTAACAAATTGTGTGACTTCACCAATACCAATAATAATAATTTCCTTAGCACTCCGATTGCTCCTCTTGCCAATATTGAATCTTGTGAAATCAATACTACTTTGTTGAATCTTGTTATGAAAGATCAATTCGCCGGCCTTCCTAGTGAAGATGCCGCTACTCATCTGAATAACTTCGTTCATTTATGTGATATGCAAAAGAAAAAAGATGTCGATAATGATGTCGTTAAATTGAAGCTATTTCCTTTTTCGCTTAGAGATCATGCTAAAGCGTGGTTTTCATCTCTGCCTAAAAATAGTATTGATTCTTGGAACAAGTGCAAAGATGCTTTTATCTCTAAGTATTTTCCTCCCGCTAAGATTATCTCTCTTAGGAACGATATTATGAATTTTAAGTAACTTGATCATGAACATGTTGCACAAGCTTGGGAGAGAATGAAATTAATGATACATAATTGTCCTACTCATGGTTTGAACTTGTGGACGATTATACAAAATTTTATGCCGGATTGAATTTTGTTTCTAGAAATCTTTTAGATTCAGCCGCGGGAGGCACTTTTATGGAAATCACTCTAGGAGATGCTACTAAACTTCTAGATAATATTATGGTTAATTATTCTCAATGGCATACTGAAAGATCTACTAATAAAAAAGTGCATGCGATAGAAGAAATTAATGTTTTGAGTGGAAAGATGGATGAACTTATGAAATTATTTGCTACTAAGAGTGTTTCTTCTGATCCTAATGATATGCCTTTGTCTACTTTGATTGAGAATAATAATGAATCTATGGATGTGAATTTTGTTGGTAGGAATAATTTTGGTAACAACACGTATAGAGGGAATTTTAATCCTAGGCCTTATCCTAGTAATCCTTCTAATAATTATGGAAATTCCTACAACAACTCTTATGGAAATTTTAATAAGATGCCCTCTGAATTTGAGAGTAGTGTTAAAGAGTTTATGAATTCACAAAAGAATTTTAATGCTTTGCTTGAGGAGAAATTGCTTAAAGTTGATGATTTGGCTAGGAAGGTTGATAGAATTTCTCTTGAAATTGATTCTTTAAAGCTTAGATCTATTCCTCCTAATCGTTGATAGAATTTCCATTGATGAGTGCAAAGAAAGAACCGCTAGAATGCGTGCTTCCAAAGATGCCTTTATTAAAGCATGTTCTTCTAATTCCTATGAAAATCAAGATGAAGATCTAAAAGTTATTGATGTGTCCCCCATTAAATCTTTGTTTTGCAATATGAATCTTGATGAAACTGAATATGATCTTCCCTTACCTAGAAGGAGTTCTAAGAATTTGGAGTTTTTAGATCTTGATGATGAAATTGATAAATGTGGGATTGAAAGAAATAAAAACCTAGATGTCGCTAAACCCACTATATTGGATCTCAAGGAATTTAATTATGAAAATTGCTCTTTAATTGATTGTATTTCCTTGTTGCAATCCGTGCTAAATTCTCCTCATGCTTATAGTCAAAATAAGGCCTTTACCGAACACATTGTTGATGCCTTGATGCAATCTTATGAAGAAAAATTTGAGTTGAAAGTTTCTATCCCTAGAAAACTCTATGATGAGTGGGAACCTACTATTAAAATTAAAATTAAGGATTATGAGTTTCATGCCTTGTGTGATTTGGGTGCTAGTGTCTCCACTATTCCCAAAACCTTGTGTGATTTGCTAGATTTCCGTGACTTTGATGATTGCTCTCTAAACTTGCATCTTACGGACTCCACTATTAAAAAGCCTATGGGAAGAATTAATGATGTTCTTATTGTTGCAAATATGAATTATGTGCCCGTAGATTTTATCGTTCTTGATATAGATTGCAGTCCTTCATGTCCTATTATTCTTGGTAGACCCTTCCTTAGAACGATTGGTGCAATTATTGATATGAAGGAAGGGAATATTAGATTCCAATTTCCATTAAAGAAAGGCATGGAACACTTTCCTAGAAAGAAAATAAAATTACCAGATGAATCTATTATGAGAGCCACTTATGGATTGCCTACCAAAGATGGCAATACCTAGATCTATCCTTGCTTTTATGCCTAGCTAGGGGCGTTAAACGATAGCGCTTGTTGGGAGGCAACCCAATTTTATTTTTAGTTTTTTGCTTTTTGCTTCTGTTTAGGAATAAATAATCCATCTAGCCTCTGTTTAGATGTGGATTTATGTTTTAATTAGTGTTTTTTCCAAGCTAGACCTATTGGATCTTCTTGGATGATAGTTATTTGATCTTGCTGTAATTTCCAGAAACTTTGTGCTCAGTGCCTGAATTATTAAAAATCACCAGAACGTGATAAAATACTAATTCTAATTGCTGCTGATCAACAAACAAATTGTCTAGGTTGTCTAATTTTGGTAGAATTTTTGGAATTCCAGAAGTTTGCGTTAGTTACAGATTACTACAGACTGTTCTGTTTTTGATAGATTCTGTTTTGCGTGTGTTGTTTGCTTATTTTGATGAATCTCTGGCTAGTAAAATAGTTTATAATCCATAGAGAAGTTGGAATACAGTTGGTTTAACACCAATATAAATAAAGAATGAGTTAATTACAGTACCTTAAAGTAGTCTTTTGTTTTATTTCTCTAACGGAGCTCACGAGATTTCTATTGAGTTTTGTGTTGTGAAGTTTTCAAGTTTTGGGTAAATTATTTTGATGGATTATGGAACAAGGAGTGGAAAGACCCTAAGCTTGGGGATGCCCATGGCACCCCCAAGATAATCCAAGGACACCAAAACGTCAAAGCTTGGGGGTGCCCCGGAAGGCATCCCCTCTTTCGTCTACTTCCATCGGTAATTTACGTAGAGCTATATTTTTATTCACCACATGATATGTGTTTTGCTTGGAGCGTCTTGTATTATTTGTGTCTTTGCTTGTTAGTTTACCACAATCATCCTTTTTGTACACACCTTTTGATGAGAGCCATACATAAATTGGAATTTGCTAGAATACTCTATGTGCTTCACTTATATCTTTTGAGCTTGATAGTTTTGCTCATAGTGATTCACTTATATTTTCTGAGCGTGATAATTTTTGCTCTAGTGCTTCACTTAGATCTTTCAGATCACGGTGGCGGATTTGTTTTAAAGAAACTATTGATCTCTCATGCTTCACTTAGCTTATTTTGAGAGTCGTTAATAGCATGGTAATTTGCTTAATATTAATATACTTGGTATTCAAGATATGTGAAACTTTCTTTTGAGTGCGTTGAATACTAAGAAAAGTTTGATGCTTGATAATTGTTTTGAGATATGGAGGTGATAATATCAAAGTCGTGCTAGTTGAGTAGTTGTGAATTTGAGAAATGCTTGTGTTGAAGTTTGCAAGTCCCGTAGCATGCACGTATGGTTAAAGTTGTGTAACAAATTTGAAACATGAAGTGTACCTGGCTTGTGCATCCTTACGAGTGGAGGTCGGGGACGAGCGATGGTATTTTCCTACCAATCTATCCCCCTAGGAGCATGCGCGTAGTACTTGATTTTTGATGACTTCTAAATTTTTGCAATAAGTATATGAGTTCTTTTGACTAATGTTGAGTCCATGGATTATACGCACTTTTACCTTTCCGCCTTTGCTAGCCTCTTCGGTACCGTGCATTGCCCTTTCTCACCTTGAGAGTTGGTGCAAATTTCGCCGGTGCTTCCAAACCCCGTGATATGATACACTCTATCACACATAAACCTCCTTATATCTTCCTCAAAACAGCCACCATACCTACCTATTATGGCATTTCCATAGCCATTCCGATATATGTTGCCATGCAACTTTCCACCGTTCCGTTCATCATCATCATGACATACTTTACTTTTGTCATATTGCCATTGCATGATCATGTAGTTGACATCGTATTTGTGGCAAAGCCACCATGCATTATTTTTCATACATGTCACTCTTGATTCATTGCACCGTCCCGGTACACCGCCGGAGGCATTCATATAGAGTCATATCTTGTTCTAAGGTTCGAGTTGTAATCAATAGAAGTGTGATGATCATCATTATTAGAGCATTGCCCAATCAAAAAAAAGAAAGGCCAAAAAAAGAAAAAAAGAAAGGCCCAAAAAAAGAAAATAAATAAAAAGGGCAATGTTACTATCTCTTTTTCCACACTTGTGCTTCAAA
Source organism: Triticum aestivum (assembly GCF_018294505.1). Classification (NCBI taxonomy): domain Eukaryota; kingdom Viridiplantae; phylum Streptophyta; class Magnoliopsida; order Poales; family Poaceae; genus Triticum; species Triticum aestivum. Next base: position 708,887,714 of record NC_057810.1, on the reverse strand, counting down.
GTAGCACCTTGTTCTTCATGTAGTAAGTCTCATATATTGTGCTTCAAAGTAGCACCTTGTTCTTCATGTAGTGAGTCTCATATATGTGCTTCAAAGTAGCACCATGTTTTTCATATAGTGAGTCCCATAAGTTTTCTTTTTTATACTAGTGGGAATTTTTCATTATAGAACTTGGCTTGTATATTCCTACGATGGGCTTCTCAAATGCCCTAGGTCTTCATGAGCAAGCAAGTTGGATGCACACCCACTAGTTTTCTTTTGTTGAGCATTCAAAGCTCTACTGCATCTGTTGCATGGCAATCCCTACTCCTCATGTTGACATCAATTGATGGGCATCTCCATAGCCTGTTGATTATCCTCGTCAATGTGAGATTTTCTCCTTTTTTCTTCTCCACACAATCCTCATCATATTCTATTCCACCCATAGTGCTATATCCATGGCTCACGCTCATGTATTGCGTGAAGGTTGAAAAAGTTTGAGATTATTTAAGTATGAAACAATTGCTTGGCTTGTCATCGGGGGTATAGAAGTTGGGAACATCTTTGTGTGACGAAAATGAAGCATAGCCTAACTATATGATTTTGTAGGGATGAACTTTCTTTTGCCATGCTATTTTGAGAAGACATGATTACTTTGATTAGTATGCTTGAAGTATTATTATTTTTATGTCAATATGAACTTTTTTCTTGAATCTTTTGGATCTGAATATTCATACCACAATTAAGAAGATTTACATTGAAATTATGCCAAAGTATAACACCGCATCAAAAATTCTCTTTTTATCATTTACCTACTCGAGGACGAGCAGGAATTAAGCTTGGGGATGCCTGATACGTCTCCAACGTATCTATAATTTTTGATTGCTCCATGCTACTTTATCTACTGTTTTGGACTATACTGGGCTTTATTTTCCACCTTTATATTATTTTTCGGACTAACCTATTAACCGGAGGCCCAGCCCAGAATTACTGTTTTTTGCCTATTTCAGTGTTTCGAAGAAACGGAATATCAAACGGAGTCCAAAAGGAATAAAACCTTCGGGAACATGATTTTCTCACCGAACGTGATCCAGGGGACTTGGACCCTACACCAAGGAACGAAAGAGGCGGTCACGAGGGTGGGGGGCGCCCCCCCTAGGGCGCGCCCCCCTAGGGCGCGCCCCCTGCCTCTTGGGCCCCGTGTCGCTCCACCGGCGTACTCCTTCCTCCTATATATACCTATGTACCCCAAACGATCAGAACAGGAGCCAAAAACCTAATTCCACCGCCGCAACTTCCTGTATCCACGAGATCCCATCTTGGGGCCTGTTCTGGAGCTCCGCCGGAGGGGGCATCCACCACGGAGGGCTTCTACATCATCACCATAGCCTCTCCGATGAAGTGTGAGTAGTTTACTTCAGACCTTCGGGTCCATAGCTAGTAGCTAGATGGCTTCTTCTCTCTTTTTGGATCTCAATACAATGGTCTCCCCCTCTCTCGTGGAGATCTATTCGATGTAATCTTCTTTTTGTGGTGTCTTTGTTGAGACCGATGAATTGTGGGTTTATGATCCAGCTTATCTATGAATAATATTTGAATCTTCTCTGAATTCTTTTATGTATGATTGGTTATCTTTGCAAGTCTCTTCGAATTATCCGTTTAGTTTGGCCAACTAGATTGGTAGTTCTTGCAATGGGAGAAGTGTTTAGCTTTGGGTTCAATCTTGCGGTGTCCTTACCCAGTGACAGAAAGGGTTGCAAGGCACGTATTGTATTGTTGCCATCGAGGATAACCAGATGGGGTATTTATCATATTGCATGAATTTATTCCTCTACATTATGTCATCTTGCTTAAGGCGTTACTCTGTTTTTAACTTAATACTCTAGATGCATGCTGGATAGCGGTCGATGAGTGGAGTAATAGTAGTAGATGCATAATCGTTTCGGTCTACTTGTCACGGACGAGATGCCTATATACATGATCATACCTAGATATTCTCATAACTATGCTCAGTTCTATCAATTGCTCAACAGTAATTTGTTCACCCACCGTAGAATACTTATGCTCTTGAGAGAAGCCACTAGTGAAACCTATGGCCCCCGGGTCTATTCTCATCATATCAATCTCCATCACTTTAATACTTGCTTTGTTTTTACTTTGCCTTTTACTTTTTACTTTGCATCTCTATACCAAAAATACCAAAATATTATCTATCATCTCTATCAGATCTCACTCTTGTAAGTGACAGTTAAGGGATTGACAACCCCTAATCGCGTTGGTTGCGAGGAGCTATCGTTTTGTGCAGGTACGAGGGACTTGTGTGTGGCCTCCTACTGGACTGATACCTTGGTTCTCAAAAACCGAGGGAAATACTTACGCTACTTTGCTGCATCATCCTCTCCTCTTCGGGGAAATCCAACGCAGTGCTCAAGAGGTAGTAGGGGATTCTACCGGAAAACGTCTGATTAGCCATTGTGAAGCTATGTGCATTCCTCAATGCAATATCTCAGAAGGTGATCAATCAAGAAATCGTACGAAGGCTAAGGAGTGATGTGGCGCAATGTCTTGTCAGTTTTGAGGTGGTGTTCCCACCATCCTTCTTCAATATCATGACGCAGGTCCTAGTTCATCTAGTCGACGAGATTGTCATTCTGGGGCCCGTATTTCTACACAATATGTTCCCCTTTGAGAGGTTCATGGAGTCCTAAAGAAATATGTCCGTAACCGTGCTAGGCCAGAAGGAAGCATCTCCATGGGCCCATCAAAACAGAAGGATGTCATTGGGGTTTTGTGTTGACTTCATTCCTGGCCTTAAGAAAGATAGGTCTCCCTAAATCGGGTATGAGGGGAGACTGAATGGAAAAGGCACGCTTGGAGGGGACTCAATAAATATGCAGGGACGGATATTCTTGGTCTCAAGCACACTACACAGTTCTACAGAACTCTACCTTGGTGACCCGTATGTCGATGAACCACCAAGAAAAGTCTGCGCTCCAAACACCCGGAGCAGTGCGACGACTGGATTACTGTGAACACATCAGGACTTTCAGCAGTTGCTTGGAAACACGTCTCAGAGGTGACAAGACCTGTTTGTGATGAGCTGTACTTGTTGTCCAGGGGACCATCTTTGACTGTATTGATTTGTGAAAGGATACGAGATCAAATGGGAATACATTTTTACCAAAGATTGACAAGATCAAAAGAGCAGACCAACCAAAATAGCGTGTCCACTTTGATGCAGGCAAGCCGAGAGGGGAAATGGACACATATTATGGTTACATAGTGGACATATGGGAACTTGACTACGGACATGATTTTAAGGTCCCTTTGTTTAAGTGCAAATGGGTCAATCTGTCAGGAGGCGGGGTACAAGTAGACCCACAGTACGAAATGACAACAGTGGATCTGAAAAATCTTGGGTACACTGACGAACCGTTCGTCCTAGCCAATGATGTGGCACAGGTTATCTATGTGAAGGACATGTCTACCAAACCGAGAAAAAGAAAAGATAAGGAAGCGAATACATCATACGATGAGCCAAAGCGCCACATAGTTCTTTCAGGAAAAAGGGACATCGTGGGAGTGGAGGGCAAGACAGACATGTCTGAAGATTGTGAAAAGTTTCATGAAATTCTTCCCTTCAAAGTCAAGGCTGACCCAAGCATCCTGATAAACGATGAAGATTATCCATGGTTACGGTGCAATAAGCAAATGACACAAGCGAAGAAAAAGTGATGACTTTCTCCTGCAACTATTATGATGATACCATGCCAACTTTGTAACAGACGAGTATGATACCATTGTCCGTTTTGTACATGCTATGTGGGTTCCGCCCACGTAATACCATTAATCCCGGTTCACTCCTTGTCAACTATGTTCTCACCAAGAACACTCAAGAGGGCAGCCACGTGGGCCATTGGTCCCGGTTCGTCTGGACCTTTTGGTCCCGGTTCCATGCACGAACCGGACCAATGCGCCTCGCCCCTGGCCCATGACCATTAGTCCCGGTTTGTGCCACAAACCGGGACTAAAGGGTTGGTCCTCGTTGCGGTCAGAGTTTAGTCCCACCTCGCCAACCGAAGGGCGCTCACACCGGTTTATAAGCCCCTCTCTCTGCTCCTCTCAAAGTGAAAATAGATGCCTTATACATGGAATTTGACCTAAATTCATACTGAATTTCTCTGAAATTCATAGAAATTTATTATGAATTTAGGTTGAATTTTCTCTATAGGCGCATCTATGCTCATTTTTTAGTAAAGTTAATCACAAACTTGTGATTCACACAAATTTCAAAGAATTCAAATTTTAACTATTCAAATTTGAAAACTAATGGCACTAACAGAAAGTTTATAATTTTTGTGACTTAAAAGAAAAATAATTAAAAATAAACTTTAATAAAATAAATAAAAATAGCAACAATAAGTATTCTGTTGTAAGTAGAAACAAAATAAAATAAATAAAGCAACAAAGAAAACAAAAAACAAAATAATTTTTCTAAAACTAATGGCACTAACAGAAAGTTTATAATTTTGCTGACCTAAAAGCAAAAAAGAATTAAAAAATTAAGCAAAAAACAAAAGAAAATAAATAATGCAAAAAACAAAACAAAAAAACTGGAAAAAAACTTTGAATTTTAAACACAGTAATTTTAACTATTCAAATTTGAAAACTAATGGCACTAACAGAAAGTTTATAATTTTTGTGACCTAAAATAAAAATAATTAAAAATAAACTTTAATAAAGTAAATAAAAATAGCAACAATAAGTATTTTGTTGTAAGTAGAAACAAAATAAAATAAATAAAGTAACAAAGAAAACAAAAAATCAAAAAAAGTGCCACCTACTTGGCCCCCACGGCCTGAATACGACTAGAAACCCTACCATGGGCCAGGATTCAGGCCCGCAGGAGGCCCAGTAGGCCCACAGGCACACAGCGTACGGTTAGGCCCGAAATCCTACAATTGAGAGGAGCTCGAGAGGGTGGGCGCAGCAGCGCTTATAAACCACTCTCAAGCTCTCTCAGCTAGCGAGGTGGGACTAAACTTTCGTGCCGCGACGCGGGCAGCACAAGGCCTTTGGTCCCGGTTGGTGGCACCAACCGGGACTAAAGAGGCGAGTTGGTCCCGGTTGGTGGAACCGGGACTAAAGGCCCCCCTTTAGTCCCGGTTGGTGCCACCAACCGGGACCAAAGGCCTCTATTTCCCGCCCTTTGGGTTGCTGAAAGGAGACCTTTGGTCCCAGTTGGTGGCACGAACCGGGACCAAAGGGGGCATTCATCCCGGTTTGTGCACGAACGGGACCAGTGCGCTGTGTATATAAGTAGGACTTAGCAGTTTCTCCAAAATCGCATCACTTTCTCCGCCCGACGCCCCCTGCTCCTCGTCGCCGTCGCGCCGAGCCCTGCCCCGACGCCGTCAGGCTGGTCCGCGTCACGTCGCCGACGCCCTTGACGCCATCTGCCCCAACATCGCACCGCTCCCGCGCCCCTGCGCCCCGCCGCGATGTCCTCGACGCCATCTGCCCCGACACCGTGCGCCGCTCCCCGCGCCCCTGCGCCTGCCCCGAGCCGCCCGCCGTGCCCCCGCACCCCCTGTGAAGCACCTGCCTCGCGCCCCTGCCTGCCTCGCTCCCGCACCCCTGCCCTGCCTCGCGCACTCTGCTCCCCTGCCCTGCCCCCCGCCCGCCGCGCCCGCCGCCGCCATGCCCCTTTGCCTGGCCCCTAGCTTCTTTTTTTGGTTATATATATTATATATATATATATATATATATATATATTATATATATATATATATATATATATATAGGAAAATGGTTGTGTACTCCTGGGAGTAGTACTCCCGCTCATCATATACCAATAGATGAATTTTTTATACCTTTTTTAATTATTTTTAATATACTTCATTAATAATTATTAGATCCCCTAAAATGAGTTTCATGAAAAAATTCATGTGAGTCTATGTATTTTTAAATATTTACGTATATACTGATGTGTTTGTACGTGAAAAGGTATATTACAAAAAGTACGTCACAGATGATATTTTTTCAACTAAACTCATGTTGGGGTATCTTAGAATATTTAATGAAGTATATTGAGAATAATAAAGAGATATAATTAATGCGTATATGAAGTATATTGAGGATGGGAGTACATACTCCCAAGAGTACAGAAGAGGAGTCCTATATATATATATGCTATTTGTTTAGATGTTTTTAGATGTTCTTATATGCTGTTTTCAGATGGTTTTAGTTGTTCATAAAAGAAATTTAGATGTACGTATGTATTTGTGAGGGATCATATATGTATTTTTTTAGATGTTCTTATATGTTGTTTTCAGATTTTTTTTTCTATGTATGTATGTATGAGGGATCATATATGTATTTTTTAGATGTACTTTTTGTATGTATGTATGTATGAGGGATCATAGATGTATTTTTTCAGAATTTTCTATCGTGCATAGACCGAGAAGGAGAAAGGAAAATAAGAAGAGGAAGAAAGGAGAAGAAGAGGAGAGGAAGAAGAGGAGAAATAAATAAGAAGAGGAAAAAGGAGGAAAAAGAAGAGGAGAAGAAGAAAGGAATAGAAGAGAAGAAGAAAAAATAGAATATTTTCTATTTTTTCTTCTTCTCTTCTATTCCTTTCTTCTTCTCCTCTTTTTTTTCTTCTTTTTTTTCTTCGATCTTCTCCTCTATTCCTTTCTTCTTCTCCTCTTTTTATTTATTCTTCGTTTTCTTATGTTTTATCGGGTCTGTCATCATTGATATAACCCTCCCGATAACTTCAACACGAGGGGGGGGGTCGATATACCCCCTCCCCGATAATATTATTTTCCCATGTACGTATGTCGTCTTTGTCGATATAATCCCTCCCGATAACTTCAACACGTGGGGGGGGGGGGGGTCGATATACCCCCTCTGAGGGAGTCCTGGATTAGGGGGTGTCCGGATAGCCGAACTATCAACGTTGGCCGGACTCCTGGACTATGAAGATACAAGATTGAAGACTTCGTCCCGTGTCCGGATGGGACTTTCCTTGGCGTGGAAGGCAAGCTTGGCGATACGGATATGTAGATCTCCTACCATTGTAACCGACTCTGTGTAACCCTAGCCCTCTCCGATGTCTATATAAACCGGAGGGTTTTAGTCTGTAGGACGAACAACAATCATACCATAGGCTAGCTTCTAGGGTTTAGCCTCTTTGATCTCGTGGTAGATCTACTCTTGTACTACCCATATCATCAATATTAATCAAGCAGAGTAGGGTTTTTACCTCCATCGAGAGGGCCGAACCTGGGTAAAAACATCGTGTCCCTTGTCTCCTATTACCATCCGCCTAGACGCACAGTTCGGGACCCCCTACCCGAGATCCACCGGTTTTGACACCGACATTGGTGCTTTCATTGAGAGTTCCTCTGTGCCGTCACCTTTAGGTCCGATGGCTCCTTCGATCATCAACAACAACGCGGTCCAGGGTGAGACTTTTCTCCCCGGACAGATTTCGTATTCGGCGGCTTTGCACTGCGGGGCCAATTCACTTGGTCATCTGGAGCAGATCGAAAGCTACGCCCCTGGCCATCAGGTCAGATTTGGGAGTTTGAACTACACGGCCGACATTCGCGGAGACTTCATTTTCGACGGGTTCGAGCCACAGCCAAGCGCGCCGCACTGTTTCGATGGGCACGATCTAGCTCTGCTGCCGAACAGTGCCCTGGAGGCTGCACCAGCGTCCGCTCCGACCCTTAGCTCGGAGCCGACTCCGTCGATCGAGGACGAGTGGCTGGAGACCGCCTCGGGGGCTACGATCTCTACGGCGATTGAACCGAACACCATCTCTGTCCTTTGCGAAGCCCGTGACTCCGAGGTGCCGGACTCCTCTCCGGACTCCAAACCTCCCGCGCCCCTGCCAATCGAATCCGATTGGGCGCCGGTTATGGAGTTCACTGTCGCGGACATCTTTCAGCACTCGCCCTTTGGCAACATCCTGAATTCACTAAAGTCTCTCTCTTTATCAGGAGAGCCCTGGCCGCACTATGGTCAGGAAGGTTGGGATGCGGACGACGAAGAAATTCAATGCCCACCCACCACCCACTTTGTAGCCACTGTCGATGATTTAACCGACATACTCGACTTCGACTCCGAAGACATCGGTGGTATGGACGACGATGCAGGAGACAACCAAGAACCAGCGCCTACAGGGCACTGGAAGGCCACCTCGTCATACGACATATACATGGTGGACATCCCAAAAGATGCAAATGGCAATGGAACAGCGGAGGATGACCCCTCCAAGAAACAGCCCAAGCGCCGGCGTCAGCGGACGCCGCTCTAAATCCCGCCACAGCAAAAATGGCGATTCTGGCAAGGGAGATAATAACACCTCGGACAGTGCCGAAGACAACCCCCTCCAGCAGGATTCAGCACAGGAGGAGGGAGAAACCAGCCCTCATAATAGAGCGGCAGACAGAGAGGTAGAGGACGATAATTATATGCCTCCCTCCGAAGATGAAGCAAGCCTCGACGACGACGAATTTGTCGTGCCCGAGGATCCCGTCGAACAAGAGCGTTTCAAGAGCAGGCTTATGGCCACGGCAAGCAGCCTCAAGAAAAAGCAGCAGCAGCTTAGAGCTGACCAAGACTTGCTAGCTGACAGATGGACCGAAGTCCTTGCAGCCGAAGAGTACAAACTCGATCGCCCTCCAAGAGCTACCCAAAACGCAGGCTGCTACCCCAATTAGAGGAGGAAGCACCCAAACCTACATCGCCAACACATGACGCGGCCGACCGGCCACCTCGTGGCCGCGACAGAGAGGCCTCTAGGCCTTCCACTAAAGCCGCACCCCGGCGTCGCTCGAAAAGTACAAAGCCACGGGGAAATGCGCCAGACTTGCAAGACATATTGGAGGATAAGGCAAGGCAAATAAGATCGATCTACGGATCACGTGGGCGCCCCACGACACATGATGACAACTGTCACGCCCGATACAGCAATTCCGGCTGGGCCGAACACAGTAGACTAAGCTCATTTGAGCTGCGTCGTGATATAGCCCAATACAGAGGCGCCGCACACCCACTATGCTTCACAGACGAAGTAATGGATCATCAAATCCCCCGAGGGTTTCAAACTCGTAAACATTGAATCATACGACGGCACAACAGATCCTGCGGTTTGGATCGAGGACTATCTCCTTCACATCCACATGGCCCGCGGTGATGATCTACACGCCATCAAATACCTCCCACTCAAGCTTAAATAACCAGCTCGGCATTGGCTCAACAGCTTGCCAGCAGAATCAATTGGTTATTGGGAAGACCTGGAAGCCGCATTCCTTGATAACTTCCAGGGCACATATGTGCGACCACCAGACGCCGATGACCTAAGCCACATAATTCAGCAGCCAGATGAATCGGCCAGACAATTCTGGACACGGTTCTTAACCAAGAAAAATCAAATTGTTCACTGTCCGGATGCAGAGGCCCTTGCAGCCTTCAAACATAACATCCGTGACGAGTGGCTTGCCCGGCACCTAGGACAGGAAAAGCCGAAATCCATGGCAGCCCTCACATCACTCATGACCCACTTCTGCACGGGAGAGGACAGCTGGCTAGCTCGCAGTAACAACCTGACCAAAAACCCTGGTAGTTCGGATACCAAGGACAGCAATGGCAGGTCGCGTCACAACAAGCACAAGCGCCGCATTAACGGCGATAATGCTGAAGATACGGCAGTCAATGCCGGATTCAGAGGCTCTAAACCCGGTTAGCGGAAAAAGCCATTCAAAAGAAATACTCAGGGCCCGTCCAGTTTGGACCGAATACTCGATCGCTCGTGCCAGATACATGGCACCCCCAAAAAACCAGCCAACCACACCAACAGGGATTGTTGGGTGTTCAAGCAGGCAGGCAAGTTAAATGCCGAAAACAACGACAAGGGGCTGCATAGCGATGACGAGGAGGAGCCCCGGCCGCTGAACAATAGAGGACAGAAGGGCTTTCCCCCACAAGTGTGGACGGTGAACATGATATACGCAACCCACATACCCAAAAGGGAGCGGAAGCGTGCACTAAGGGACGTATATGCGATGGAGCCAGTCGCCCCAAAGTTCAACCCGTGGTCCTCCTGCCCGATCACTTTTGATCGAAGGGAGCACCCCACTAGCATCCGCCACGGCGGATTCACCGCATTGGTTCTTGACCCAATCATTGATGGATTTCACCTCACTGGAGTCCTGATGGACGGCGGCAGCAGCCTGAACCTGCTTTACTAGGATACAGTGCGCAAAATGGGCATAGACCCCTCAAGGATTAAACCCACAAAAATGACCTTTAAAGGCGTCATACCAGGTGTAGAGGCCAACTATACAGGCTCAGTTACACTCGAAGTGGTCTTCGGATCCCCGGATAACTTCCGAAGCGAGGAATTAATCTTCAACATAGTCCCGTTCCGCAACGGCTATCACGCACTGCTCGGACGAACTGCATTTGCAAAGTTCAATGCGGTGCCGCACTACGCATACCTCAAGCTCAAGATGCCAGGCCCTCGAGGAGTAATCACGGTCAATGGAAACACCGAACGCTCTCTCCGAACGGAGGAGCATACGGCGGCCCTAGCGGCGGAAGTACAAAGCAGCCTCTTAAGGCAATTCTCGAGTCCGACTACTAAACATCCGGACACCGTCAAGCACGCCCAGAGTGACCTACAACAAGACCGCCTGGCACGTTCCGAGCACGCGTAGCAATGCGGCCCCAACCCCAGCCCTCGCGAAATTGCAAGACCAGTACCACGCGTACATAACTACGCTCTGGAGATACCATGGGCATAGGGGGAGGGGCACGACCACGGCATGCCCAGAGTGCGGCTCAACCGCACCAGGGGCTCCCAATTGTGTCATTCTTTTTTTTCTTATTCTCAGGACTCCGTTTTCCAGAAGCCTTGTCTGGCAGTAGAATCGCCGAACTCACGATGCAACAGCCAGGGAAGCAAAAAAAGCTACGTCGAGTGCCCAGGTGGTCTCTATTATGAACAGTATACCTGTTTTACATACCATCCCGCAGCCTACCCCTGGAGGGGGACATGTTAAATAGTCCCATCCCTTGCTTATCGCACTATTTGTATCACTCTGCTTTCATTGCAGTAACTTTTGAATAAACAATACATAGCTTCTTCTTATTATTGCATTCACCCTTTTTTTTCTTTCCATAAATGTTCATCTATGACATGTTGCACCCGTACAACTTGGTACGATCAATACACCAGGGGCTTAAGTACAACATGGTCTGATAAGTCCGAAAACTTCCACAAGTGCGGCACCCCGAACTTATAGCATTATATGCATCGGCTCCGAATCATGTCTTGGGTCAATAGTTGGGTTTGCCCGGCTCCCATGTTTTGGTACCTTACGTTCCGTTATATCGGCTAAGGTAGCGCTGGGAGAACCACTGCGATTGTGCCCCGGTTGAGCTGGGTTGAGCACCTCAGTGGAGAAAGCTAAAACTGACCGTCATGATAGGACGAGAGCCGGTCGCTGTTCGAGAGGTATTTCGGGTCCCTAAAGACTCATGCCGCTTAGAGCGAGGAGTCGGCATTGTCCGGCCAAGGCGTGGATAGCACCCCGAACTCGGTCTTCCGAATACCAGGGGCTTCGCCGAAATTTAAAATTATAGAATTCTATGGCCAAGTGAGAGTGTTCAAGCATTATAGTCTAGTTGCCTCGTTCGTCGTGTTGAGCGCCTCCCTCGAAGGACCCAAGAATGGGAACAAGAGCGCTCAAGTTTATCCCGAACACCCCAGCACTCGTGGCATGGGGGCTGAAGCCAACGACTCGCCATCTCTCAAATTTGATAAACGACCGCACAGAAGGTAATATTTTAAATTAACAAGCGTTGCTTAGCGCATATGAACAAAGTTTTCAGCATACAGGATAACAAATGCGAGTCTACTCAAAAATTACATCTTTGGAGCATTCACCCGCTATAATGTGGGCACCCTTCAGGATGCCCTCATAGTATATCTCGGGCTTGCGATGCCCCTTGCCCGGCGGTGGACCGTCCGTCACAAGCTTCTCAGCGTCCATCTTGCCCCAATGCACTTTAGCACGGGCAAGGACCCGACGAGCACCTTCAATGCAGACGGAGCGCTTGATGACTTCAATCCATGGACAGGCGTCCACCAGCCGCCGCACCAAACCGAAGTAGCTCCCAGGCATGGCTTCTTTAGGCCACAGCTGAACTATGAGGCCCTTCATGGCCTGTTCGGCCACCTTGTGGAGTTCGACCAGCTGCTTCAGCTGGTCACTCAGGGGCACCGGATGTCCAGCCTCAGCATATTGAGACCAGAACACCTTTTCCGTCGAGCTCCCCTCCTCGGCTCGGTAGAATGCGGCAGCATCGGACACACTACGGGGCAGATCTGCGAACGCTCCTGGAGAGCTGCGGATTCGGGTAAGTAACAGTTAATTCACTTTTACATGCTTGCTTTGCATAAAGAATGCCTTACCCGCCACTATCTTTTTTATCGCCTCAATCTCCTGGAGGGCCTTCTGGGCTTCGGCCTTAGCGGCTTTGGCACTCTCAAGAGCCAAGGCGATCTCGGACTCTCGAGTCTTCGAGTCACGCTCCAAACTTTCGTGTTTTTCCACGAGAGCCTGGAGCTCTTGCCGCACCACCGCCACCCGCGCCTCCTGCTTCTCTCGCTCGGTGTGCTTCGCGGCCGCACTGTTTTCAGCATTGGACACCGCTTCCTTCAGGGTCGCCACCTCGTTCGTGGCCCCTGCAATACTCACGTTATTCCTGTCATTTTTTGCAACAAAATCCTTTCTATAAGGTATTACTTTAATAAGGTATTACTTACCTTCCATGTCCTCGAGCTGCTTCTTGGCAAGGCCGAGCTCGTTCTCGGACCGCTCGAGGCTCTCCTTCAATGCATTGACCTCCGCAGTCAGTGCGGCAGAGGTCAGCAGCGTAGCCTGCATTCCCATATTGACATATTTATGTTAGACTCCTACGTATATCTTTTTAGATCCTCAACTCGGCTTTTCTTTCCGAACACCGAACTAAGCATCAGGGGCTACTGTCTATGCGGTAATATTCTTACATATCTTAAAAACTTACCTCAAAGCCTGTTAGAAGGCTGGTACAGGCTTCAGTCAGCCCGCTCTTGGCGGACTGAACTTTCTGGATCACCGCACTCATGATAGTGCGGTGCTCCTCGTTGATGGAGGCGCCGTTAAGCGCCTCCAGCAAGCTATCCGGTGCCTCCGGTTGGACAGAGGTCACCGGCGTCGCAGTCTTGCCCTTCTTACGAAGGGGTGGCCTGTCGGACTTGGGAACCACTGTAGGTTCCGGTACGGAGTCCGGCACAGGGCCGGACTTAGAGCCCTCTGGGGTTTGGCCCCCTTTGCGCCCGGAGTCCGGGAGGTCGCCTTGCAGCGCCTCCAGGACCACCTCCTCCTGGTTGGGCCCCTTCTGGGACTCCACCGCGGCGTCGTTTGCGTCACGAGGGGAGGAGGCGGTCAGAAGTGAAGTGCTATTCACATCCGACGAATCCAGGGAGCCGCTCGACGAAGCGGCGAGCTCGTCCTTGGGTGGGCTACATGGTTGTATTCGGCGTTAGAAGACACTATGCAACAAATGAAAAATCTTGAGTTATTCTGGAATCCGGACACTTACGATCTCGCCAAGGGCTTGGCCCTCAAGGGCCACTCCTCTTAGCCGTCGTCGGCATTGGTGGAAAAGTCCGGAGGAAGGGTCATTCCTTTCTTGGACCCTCCGCCCCCCCCCCAGCTGGGGCGGCCTTCCTTTTCTTCTCTCCCCCGCTGGGGGAGAGGCCACTTTTTCCTCCTCCTCGCCTTCACGGGAGGAGTCCGCCTCAGAATCGTCGGACGATGAGTCCGACAACACCTGGCGCCGGGCACTCCTTCGAGTTCCCGTGGCCTTCTTCTTGGCCTTCTTCTCCGGCACCACATGAGGTGCCGGAACCAGCAGCCCCGTCAAGCGGGCGTCGCCTGGGCCTTCTGGCAAAGGAGTCGGACAGTTAACCTGCCCGGACGTCTTCAGCCAGTCCTGTCAAAGGTAAGGGAGTTTAGATCCCACATAGAGTCAGACTATGAAAAACAAGAGTCCCGTAAAGGGTAGAATAGCTTACCTCGCTGGCCTGACGCCGCGAGCTGAATCCGCGATCTTCGGTAGCGGATGCGGGGGCCTCGGCGCCCTTAAACAGCACCTTCCAGGCATCTTCGTACGTAGTGTCGAAGAGCTTGCGCAAGGTTTGGTGTTGTGCCGGATCAAACTCCCACAATTTAAAGGCCCGTTGTTGGCATGGGAGGATCCGGCGGATGAGCATGACCTGGACTACGTTGACAAGCTTGAGATTCTTGTTCACCAGATTTTGGACGCAGGTTTGGAGTCCGGTCAGCTCTTCCGGATCTCCCCACGTTAGGCCCGTCTATTTCCAGGAGGTGAGCCGTGTGGGGAAACCAGATCGGAATTCGGGGGTCGCCGCCCATTTGGAGTCGCGCGGCTCGGTGATGTAGAACCACCCCGATTGCCACCCCTTTATTGTCCCCATGAAGGAGCCCTCGAGCCATAGGACGTTGGCCATCCAGCCCACCATGGCGCCTCCGCACTCCGCTTGGCGGCCGCCCACTACCTTCGGCTTGACATTAAAAGTCTTCAGCCATAAGCCGAAGTGGGGCTGGATGCAGAGGAAGGCCTCGCACACGACGATGAACGTCGAGATGTTGAGGATGAAGTTCGGGGCCAGATCATGGAAATCTAGGCCATAGTAGAACATGAGCCCGCGGACAATTGGGTGAAGTGGAAAACCTAGTCCGCGGAGGAAGTGGGTGAGGAACACCAACCTCTCATGGGGCCTGGGGGTGGGGAGGAGCTGCCCCTTGTCGGGGAGCCGATGCGCGATGTCGCTGGACAAGTATCTGGCCTTCGGCAGCTTTTTGACTTGTTCCTCCGTTACGGAGGAGACCATCCACTTGCCTCCCGCTCCGGACATGGCTGGAGAAGGTTGAGGAGGGATGTGCGGACTTGGGCGCTGGAGCTCGAGTGCGCGGAAATGGATGAGCAAAGGAGGAAGAAGGCGTAGGTGAAAAGGTGGATCCTTATCCCCTTATATGGACGGACGAAGCTATGCGTCCCCCACCAGCCTGGTAAAACTCGCTTATCTCCCAAGCGCCATAATCAATGGCGCGGTTGGGTTACCCACGCCCGTATTGATGAGAATCCTGGAATAAGGGGGCACGATCTCCGCTTTGATAAGACGTGCCAAAGAAACCGCCTCGCTGAACACGCTGAGGTGGGACAGTAAAAACGATTCCAATAAAGGCTTGGCCGTGCTGTGACGTCACGCCGCAGAATACGTCAGCAGATTGAATTTGTGTAAAGATTATTCTCTCTACGGTGGTATGTAGAACTTATTTTGCAGAGCGGGACACTATCCTTGTGTTCAAAATCTTCTATGAAGTATTCGGAGGAGGAACCCGCCTTGCAATGCCGAAGACAATATGCGCGCCAGACTCGTCGTCATTGAAGCCTGGTTCAGGGGCTACTGAGGGAGTCCTGGATTAGGGGGTGTCCGGATAGCCGAACTATCACCGTTGGCCGGACTCCTGGACTATGAAGATACAAGATTGAAGACTTCGTCACATGTCCGGATGGGCCTTTCCTTGGTGTGGAAGGCAAGCTTGGCGATACGGATATGTAGATCTCCTACCATTGTAACCGACACTGTGTAACCCTAGCCCTCTCCGGTGTCTATATAAACCGGAGGGTTTTAGTCCGTAGGACGAACAACAATCATACCATAGGCTAGCTTCTAGGGTTTAGCCTCTTTGATCTCGTGGTAGATCTAATCTTGTACTACCCATATCATCAATATTAATCAAGCAGGAGTAGGGTTTTACCTCCATCGAGAGGGCCCGAACCTGGGTAAAAACATCGCGTCCCTTGTCTCCTGTTACCATCCGCCTAGACGCACAGTTCGGGACCCCCTACCCGAGATCCGCCGGTTTTGACACCGACACCCGATAACATTATTTTCCCGTGTATGTATGTCGTTGTTGTCGATATTACCCCCTCTCGACTGTGATAACTTATACCAAAACTCTCGAGGAAACCCAAACCCTAGAAAAAATGATGTCGGTCTCCTACCCCCTCCCGTCGCGCCCCTACCAGACAAACTCTCTCGAGGCCACCCCCTCTCGCTCGACCAAAACTCTCGAGGACACCCAAACCCTAGAAAAAAATGATGTAGGTCTCCTACCCCTCCCGCCGCGCCCCTACCCTTGAAGCGTTGCCGAGGCCACCCCAAAACCGGAATAAGCTCGGTCTACGTTTGCCACTAATATATCCACTTGCTGTCATGTTTGTGTAATAATTACCATGTTGTAATATTTGCAGAAACAATGGAGCACATATGATACGAGGAAGAAGAAGAGGTGTTGGGGGACATAATCTTAGCCGGAGGTGATATCTTGTCGTATCTTAACGACAATGATGGTCTGGAAGAACAGGGTGAAGAAGCAGGCTACGGCGATCGAAGAATGGAGGAGGAAAGACATGATTATGATGGCTCCGGTGACCCAACGACGGTGCAAGAAGGAGACCATGATGACGGCTCCGGTGACCGAACCGAGTCCGGGCAGGTATATATATTAGTTAAGCCTGTGCTAACTAGTTAATTGATGCATTTATTGTTTTGTTATATGTACACATATTAATTAACTCTCGTCTTTCTTCTTTTTTCTAGCCCTCCGGATCGAGCACAACTTCGGTAAAGAGATGAAGCCCGAAGAAAAAGTTGCGCTCGGATGAAAGGTTTGAGATCACAACAATCGCGCGCGACGGCCAACCGATTGAACCCATCCGGACAAAGGAAGTATTTGCTGCTCAGTGCGGGGTTCTTGTTAGGGACAAGATCCCGATCAGCATCCACCAATGATATGCAGAAAGATGATCCTGAGGTGTCTTATGTCAATGATATGCAGAAAGATGATCTTTGGACTGAGCTGAAGGCAAATTTCACCCTACCGCCAGAGGAGGATCTGGAGAAGCCAGTTAAAGAGCAATTAATCAAGTCTCATGCTCTTAAGAAGATGGCAGACTTATTCAGGAGGTGGAAGAATAAGCTGAAAAGGTTTGTCAACAAAGAAGAGACACCAAATTCATCGGCAAATATGAGAAGATCAGAGATCACTGGCCCGCATTTGTGGCCCACAAGACATCGGAAAAGAGTAAGAAGATGTCGGCGACAAACAAGCAAAATGCTGCGACGAAGAAGCTTCACCATCGCACGGGGTCAGGTGGCTACCTCAAAGCCCGGCCTAAGTGGGCCAAGGCTGAGAATGATCTGCTTGATAAAGGGATCAAACCAGAGACAATGAACTGCCCAGACCGTTGCCGGACTTGGTTCTTCGGGGCTGGCGGAACCTTGGACCCTGTATCAGGCAAGTGCCTTCGGACGGACAAGCAAATGAAAATACCAGTCAAGAGGCTTCAGCACTATATTGATGCAGCGCAGGAAGGGACGTTCGTTCCAGACAGAGAGAGTGACGAGCTCACAATGGCCCTCGGGAATCCTGAGCACCCTGGACGGACATGAGGCATGCCAGGCTCCGTTCCATGGAAGGCTGGGTTTCCGGACGCAGGCGGTTACAAATGCCAGGAGAGGAGGAAGAAAGTGCTGCAGACCGAACTGCAGGCGCTGCACACAAGGGTACAAGCAATAGAGGAACGAGAAGCAAATCGCAGCAAACGAACTGCTGAAGCTTCCCCCGAAGCTACCCCGCCATCTCAGCGGAGAAGCAGCGTGGCTTCCACCGAGCTGCTTCAGCCGGAGCATGTCTTGACGGCTCCTGCTAGCTACCCTGTGGATGCTATCACGGAGTCTCAAAATTGCCACCTTATGATGCAATGGCAGAACTTAAAAGTCAAGGCGGCTGTCGGCTCTGTTCGACCTTCTGAACCCAGCGCAACTTTTCACTGTCGTCCGATTCCAAAAGGATATGCTAGGGTGACGGTGGAAAAAATAACGGAGGGATTTGAGGACCTCCCGCTTGACCACCCTACCGGTGAAGGGGAGACTCGGCTGGGTTCTGCTCTGAAGACTCCATGCCTATGGCGGAAGGAGTTCATCAACCTTCCGAACTGGACGCCTCCGCCTCCTCCTCCTCCTCCGGCGAGTTGATACGTCCATTTTGCATCATGCTTTTATATCAATATTTATTCCATTATGGGATGTTATTACACATTATATCTCAATACTTATGGCTATTCTCTCTTATTTTACAAGGTTTACCATGAAGAGGGGGAATGTCGGCAGCTGGAATTCTGGCTGGAAAAGGAGCAAACGTTGGAAACCTATTCTGCACAACTCCAAAAGTCCTGAAACTCCACAAAACAACTTTTTGGATTTTATAAGAATTTATGAGCAAAAGAAATAGGCCAGGGGGCACACACCCTGTCCAGGAGACAGGAGGGCGCCCCCCCCTTTAGGGCGTGCCCCCCTATCTCCTGGGCCCCCTGGTGGGACTCCGGCATCCATCTTCTGTTATATCATCACTTTAACCCTGGAAAAAATCGTGGGCAAGCTTACGGGATGAAACTCCGCCGCCACGAGGCGGAACCTTGGCGGAATCAATCTAGGGCTCTGGCGGAGCTGTTCTGCCAGGGACACTTCCCTCCGGGAGGGGGAAATCATCATCAACGTCATCACCAACGATCCTCTCATCGAGAGGGGGTCAATCTCCATCAATAACTTCACCAGCACCATCTTCTCTCAAAACTCTAGTTCATCTCTTGTATCCAATCTTGTATCAAAACCACAAATTGGTACCTGTGGGTTGCTAGTAGTGTTGATTACTCCTTGTAGTTGATGCTAGTTTGTTTACTTGGTGGAAGATCATATGTTCAGATCCTTTATGCACATTATTACTCCTCTGATTATGAACATGAATATGCTTTGTGAGTAGTTACGTTTGTTCCTGAGGACATGGGTGAAGTCTTGCTATTAGTAGTCATGTGAATTTGGTATTCGTTTGATATTTTGATGAGATGTATGTTGTCTTTCCTCTAGTGGTGTTATGTGAACATCGACTACATGACACTTCACCATTATTTGGGCCTAGAGGAAGGCATAGGGAAGTAATAAGTAGATGATGGGTTGCTAGAGTGACAGAAGCTTAAACCCTAGTTTATGCGTTGCTTCGTTAGGGGCTGATATGGACCCATATGTTTAATTGTTTTCTCTTTCTTTTCCTTTTTGTTTGTTTCGAGAAAGATATCGTCCGATTCTACTTCTATTGATTCTTTTCCGATCGAGATGTACGGATCCATGTGTGTAGTTGCGGATGCTTGCAATAGGGGTTAATCATAAGTGGGATGCTTGTCCAAGTTAGGCCAGTACCCAAGTGTCGGTCCACCCACATATCAAATTATCAAAGTACCGAACGCGGATCTTACGAACGTGATGAAAACTAGCTTGACGATAATTCCCAATGTGTCCTCGGGAGCTCCTTCTTCATTATTAGAATTTGTCCAGGCTTATCCTTTGCTACATAAAGGATTGGTCCACCTTGCTGCACTTTATTTACTTTATTTACTTTTTGCTCGTTACTATTTATCTTGTCACAAAACTATCTATCACCTACTATTTCAGTGCTTGCAGAGAAAACCTTACTGAAAACCGCTTATCATTTCCTTCCGCTCCTCGTTGGGTTCGACACTCTTACTTATCGAAAGGACTACGATAGATCCCCTATACTTGTGGGTCATCAAGAATCTTTTCTGGCGCCGTTGCCGGAGAGTGTAGCTCTTTTGGTGAGTGGAACTTGGTAAGGAAACATTTATATAGTGTGCTGAAATTTTCTGTTACTTGTCACTATGGAAACTAATCCTTTGAGGGGCCTGTTTGGGGTATCTTTGCCCCAACCAGAAGAGCAAAGAGATGCTCCTCAACCTACTGAACTTTATGAAAATATTCACTTTGAGATTCCTTCGGGTAAGATAGAAAAACTGCTAGCCAATCCTTTTGCAGGAGACAGAACATTGCATCCCGACTTAAACCTTATCTTTGTGGATGAAGTTTGTGGATTATTTAAGCTTGCAGGTATTCACGATAATGTTGTCAAAAGGAAGGTCCTCCCTTTATCTTTGAAGGGAGATGCATTGACATGGTATAGGCTATGTGATGATACGGGATCTTGGAATTATAAGCGATTGAAGTTGGAATTTCACCAGAAGTTCTATCCTATGCATCTTGTTCATCGTGATCGTAATTATATATATAATTTCTGGCCTCGCGAAGGAGAAAGCATCGCTCAAGCTTGGGGGAGGCTTAAGTCAATGTTATATTCATGCCCCAATCATGAGCTCTCTCGGGAAATGATTATTCAGAATTTTTATGCTCGGCTTTTTCTTGATAATCGCAACCTGCTCAATACTTCCTGTGCTGGTTCTTATATGCTGAAGACTATTGATTTCAAATGGAACTTATTGGAAAGAATTAAACGCAACTCTGAAGATTGGGGTTCTGACAATGGTAAGGAGTCAGGTATGACACCTAAGTTCGATTGTGTTAAATCTTTTATGGATACCGATGCTTTTCGTGGATTTAGCTCTAAGTATGGACTTGACTCTGAGATAGTAGCTACTTTTTGTGAATCTTTTGCTACTCATGTTGATCTCCCTAAAGAGAAGTGGTTTAAATACAATCCTCCTGTTGAAGTGAAAGTAGTTGCACCTATTACAGTCGAAGAAAAGACTATTACCTATAGTGATCCTATTGTTCCTACTGCTTATGTTGAAAAACCTCCTTTTCCTGTTAGGATAAAAGATCATGTTAAAGCTTCGACTGTTGTACGTAAGAGCAATATTAGAACTTATACACCTCCTGAGCAAATCAAAGTTGAACCTAATGTTGCTATTGTTAAAGATTTCTTGTCTGATAATATTGATGGGCATGTTATTTATTTCTGTGATGAAAGCTAGAATTGCCAAACCTTGTGCTAAAGATAAACATAGACCTGTGGTAGGCATGCCTGTTATTTCTGTTAAAATAGGAGATCATTGTTATCATGGCTTATGTGATATGGGTGCTAGTGCTAGTGCAATACCTATTGACTTATACAAAGAAATTAAGCAAGATATTGCACCTGCTGAGTTAGAAGATATTGATGTCACAACTAAACTTGCCAATAGAGATACTATTTCACCAATGGGAATTGTTAGAGATGTTGAAGTCTTGTGTGGGAAAACTAAATATCATGTTGATTTTGTTGTTCTTGGCACCCCACAAGATAGCTTTTGTCCCATTATATTTGGTAGACCCTTCTTGAACACCGTTAATGCTAAGATAGATTGCGAAAAGGATGTTGTTACTATTGGTCTAGGTGATATGTCTCATGAGTTCAACTTTTCTAAATTTCGTAGACAACACCGTGAAGAGGAACCACCTAGTAAGGATGAAATTATTGGTCTTGCTTCCATTGCGGTTCCTCCAACTGATCCGTTAGAACAATATTTGCTAGACCATGAAAATGATATGTTTATCAAGGAAAGGGAAGAAATAGATGAAGTGTTCCTTAAACAAGAAACTATGCTGAAACATAACCTTCCCGTTGAAATTCTTGGGGATCCCCCTCCACCCAAGGGTGATCCCGTGTTTGAACTCAAACCTTTACCTGATAATCTTAAGTATGCTTATCTTGATGAAAAAGAAATATATCCTGTTATTATTAGTGCTAACCTTTCAGAGAAAGAAGAAGAAAGATTATTGAAAACTCTGAAGAAGCACCGAGCTGCTATTGGATATACTCTGGATGATCTTAAGGGCATTAGTCCCACATTATGTCAACACAAAATTTCAATGGAGAAAGATGCCAAACCAGTTAGAGATCCTCAAAGACGATTAAATCCCAAAATGAAGGAAGTGGTAAGAAAGGAGATTCTAAAACTCCTTGAGGCGGGTATTATTTATCCCGTTGCTGATAGTGAATGGGTAAGCCCTGTCCATTGTGTCCCTAAAAAGGGAGGTATTACCGTTGTTCCTAATGATAAATATGAATTGACCCTGCAAAGAATTATTACAGGTTATAGGATGGTAATTGATTTTCGTAAGTTAAATAAAGCTACTAAGAAAGATCATTACCCTTTAGCTTTTATTGATCAAATGCTAGAAAGGCTATCCAAACATACACATTTTTGCTTTCTAGATGGTTATTCTGGCTTCTCTCAAATACCTGTGTCAGCAAAGGATCAATCTAAAACTACTTTTACTTGCCCTTTTGGTACTTTTGCTTATAGACGTATGCCTTTTGGTTTATGTAATGCACCTGCTACCTTTCAAAGATGCATGATGGCTATATTCTCTGATTTTTGTGAAAAGATTTGTGAGGTATTCATGGATGACTTCTCCGTCTATGGATCCTCTTTTGATGATTGTTTGAGCAACCTTGATCGAGTTTTGCAGAGATGCGAAGACACTAGTCTCGTCCTGAATTTGGAAAAGTGTCACTTTATGGTTAATGAAGGCATTGTCTTGGGGCACAAGATCTCCGAGAGAGGTATTGAAGTTGATAAAGCCAAAGTTGATGCTATTGAAAAGATGCCATGTCCCAAGGACATAAAAGGTATAAGAAGTTTCCTTGGTCATGCCGGCTTTTATAGGAGGTTCATTAAGGACTTTTCTAAAATCTCTAGGCCTCTGACTAATTTATTGCAAAAAGATATTCCTTTTGTCTTTGATGATGATTGTGTAGAAGCATTTGAAACACTTAAGAAAGCTTTGATCACTGCACCTATTGTTCAGCCACCTGATTGGAATTTACCTTTTGAAATTATGTGTGATGCTAGTGATTATGCTGTAGGTGTTGTTTTAGGGCAAAGAGTCGATAAGAAATTGAATGTTATCCAGTATGCTAGTAAGACTCTTGATACTGCCCAGAGAAATTATGCTACTACTGAAAAAGAGTTCTTAGCAGTTGTGTTTGCATGTGATAAGTTTAGACCTTATATTGTTGATTCCAAAGTTACTATTCACATTGATCATGCTGCTATTAAATATCTTATGGAAAAGAAAGATGCTAAGCCTAGACTCATTAGATGGGTTCTCTTGCTCCAAGAATTTGACTTGCATATTATTGATAGAAAGGGAGCTGAGAACCCCGTTGCAGACAACTTGTCTAGGTTAGAGAATGTTCTTGATGACCCACTGCCTATTAATGATAGTTTTCCTGATGAACAATTAGCGGTTGTCAATGCTTCTCGTACTGCTCCTTGGTATGCTGATTATGCTAATTACATTGTTGCTAAATATATACCGCCTAGTTTCACATACCAGCAAAAGAAAAAGTTCTTTTATGATTTAAGACATTACTTCTGGGATGATCCACACCTTTAGAAAGAAGGAGTAGATGGTATTATTAGACGTTGTGTGCCTGAGCATGAACAGGAACAAATCCTACGCAAGTGTCACTCTGAATCCTATGGAGGACACCACGCTGGAGATAGAACTGCACACAAGGTACTACAATCTGGTTTTTATTGGCCTACTCTTTTCAAAGATGCTCGTAAGTTTGTCTTATCTTGTGATGAATGTCAAAGAATAGGTAACATTAGTAGACGTCAAGAAATGCCTATGAATTATTCTCTTGTTATTGAACCGTTTGATGTTTGGGGCTTTGATTATATGGGACCTTTTCCTGCCTCCAATGGTTATACACATATTTTAGTTGCTGTTGATTACGTTACTAAGTGGGTAGAAGCTATTCCAACTAGTAGTGCTGATCATAACACTTCTATTAAAATGCTTAAAGAAGTTATTTTTCCGAGGTTTGGAGTCCCTAGATATCTTATGACTGATGGTGGTTCACACTTTATTCATGGTGCTTTCCGTAAGATGCTTGCTAAGTATGATGTCAATCATAGAATCGCATCTCCTTATCACCCGCAGTCTAGTGGTCAAGTAGAGTTGAGCAATAGAGAGCTCAAATTAATTTTGCAAAAGACTGTGAATAGATCTAGAAAGAATTGGTCCAAAAAACTTGATGATGCATTATGGGCCTATAGAACTGCATACAAAAATCCTATGGGTATGTCTCCATATAAGATGGTTTATGGAAAAGCATGTCATTTACCTCTTGAACTTGAACATAAAGCATATTGGGCTATTAAAGAGCTCAATTATGACTTCAAACTTGCCGGTGAGAAGAGGTTGTTTGATATTAGCTCACTTGATGAATGGAGAACCCAAGCATATGAGAATGCCAAGCTTTTCAAAGAAAAAGTCAAACGCTGGCATGATAAGAGGATACAAAAGCGTGAGTTTAACGTAGGAGATTATGTGTTATTGTTCAACTCTCGTTTAAGATTTTTTGCAGGAAAACTCCTCTCAAAATGGGAAGGTCCCTATGTTATCGAGGAGGTCTATCGTTCTGGTGCTATAAAAATCAACAACTTCAAAGGCACAAATCCGAGGGTGGTAAACGGTCAAAGAATTAAACATTATATTTCAGGCAATCCTATCAATGTTGAAACTAATATTATTGAAACCATAACCCCTGAGGAATACATAAGAGACACTTTCCAGAACGTTCCAGACTCTGAAAAGGTATAGGTACGTGGTACGGTAAGTAAACCGACTCCAAAACAACTCTAATGGCAATTTTTATCAGTTTTGGATTATTTAAGAATTTTAGGAAGAAAGAAGTAGTCCGAAAAGGACACGAGGCTCCCACGAGAGAGGAGGGCGCCCCCCCCTGTAGGGCGCGCCCCCTGTCTCGTGGACACCTCGTGTGCCTCCCGGACTCCGTTTTCCTGTGTGTTACGTATTTTGGTCGGTAAAAATTCATTATATATACTCACGAAGGTTTTGACCACCGTATCACGCAAATATCCTCTGTTTTCGTTTCGAGCTGTTCCTGTTGCAGATTTGGAACATGATCTCATCCCAAGATTCGGAGGGAGAGAGCTACATGGCTAATTATATTGCAAACCCAAAAGTATATGGGGATGTGGAACATTATGGCTGGACCACAGAGGAAGAAGAAGACTATGATCCAAAGAGGAAGGAGGAGACAAGCTCCGATGAAGAGGACGATCCACTACCTCAACCTGGTGATATGCATGTGGAGTTCAAGAAGTCAAGCCTCCCTAAGGTCCAATATATCCCACCATGGTTTTTGCAGGATAGCAAGGCAGCACTATGCAAAAAGATAATGAAACTTGAGCTTGAGAATGAGGATCTGAGGGAGGAAAATTTTAGCCTTAGACGCAAGCTAGAGAAGAAAAATGCAACAACTCCTACTCCATCACCTCCGAAGAAATAATCACATGGGTATGGGCACTCCTCTTGGCAACTGTCAAGCTTGGGGGAGGTGCCCCAGTATCGTATCACCATCACACTCTTATCTTTACCGCTTTATTTAGTTCGATCCTTTTAGTAGTATCTTGATCTAGTAGATTGAAGTTTTGATATCAAGTAGTGTTGAGTTTTGCTTTGTGATCTCTCTATGTAAGCGAGTTCGTGTGCTATCTATAATAAAGATTAGTGTTGAGTCAAGGGCTTTGCTATGTTGCTATGATCTTGAGAAGGTAGAAAGAACAAAAGAGTTCATATTGATCTTATGGATAGTGATAACTTCACACATAGAAAGTATGAGGCATAAAAATTGTTTAGAGTTGATGAACGTAGCCTTGGTCATCGTTGCAATTAATAGGAAGTGATAAGGAAAGAGGGGTTCACATATAAATATATTATCTTGGACATCTTTTATGATTGTGAAACACTCATTAAGTATGGCATGCTAAAAGAGCTGACATTGGACAAGGAAGACAACGTAATGGTTTATGTTTTTCGACATCTCAGTTAAAGTATATCGTCATTGACCTTCCAAACATGTTGAGCTTGCCTTTCCCCCTCATGCTAGCCAAATTCCTTGCACCAAGTAGAGATACTACTTGTGCTTCCAAATATCCTTAAACCTAGTTTTGCCATGAGAGTCCACCATACCTACCTATGGATTGAATAAGATCCTTCAAGTAAGTTGTCATCGGTACAAGCAATAAAAATTTCTCTCTAAATATGTATGACTTATTAGTGCAGAGAAAATAAACTTTGTACGAACTTGTTGTGGAAGTAATAAAGCGACGGACTGCATAATAAAGGTCCACATACAAGGGGCAATATAAAGTGACGTTCTTTTGCACTAAGACTTTATGCATCAACCCTAAACGCGCATGACAACCTCTGCTTCCCTCTGCGAAGGGCCTATCTTTTACTTTATGTTTTACTTTATGCTTGAGTCAAGGTGATGCTCACCTTTCCCTTTTTATTTTATCCTTTGGCAAGCTCCTCGTGTTTGAAAGATCATGATACATATATCCAATTGGATGTAAGTTGGCATAGGCTATTATTGTTGACATCACCTAAAGGTGAATACGTTGGGAGGCAACACAATAAGCCCCTATCTTTCTCAGTGTCCGGCTGAAACTCTATAACCACAAGTATTGCGTGAGTGTTGATAATTATAGGGGACTAGGAGATAGTTGAGTATGTGAGCTTGCTGAAAAGCTCTATTATTGACTCTTTCTGATGTTACGATAAATTGCAATTGCTTCAATGACTGAGATTATAGTTTGTTAGTTCCCAATGAAGTTTTTGAACCATACTTGACATTGTGAATTGCTTATTACTTGAGCATAGGAAATCATATGACAAAATCCATATATGTTGCTGTTATTAGAATGATCATGATGCCCTCATGTCCGTATTTTATTTTTATCGACACCTCTATCTCTAAACATGTGGACATATTTTTCGATTTCGGCTTCCGCTTGAGGACAAGCGAGGTCTAAGCTTGGGGGAGTTGATACGTCCATTTTGCATCATGCTTTTATATCAATATTTATTGCATTATGGGCTGTTATTACACATTATATCTCAATACTTATGGCTATTCTCTCTTATTTTACAAGGTTTACCATGAAGAGGGGGAATGCCGGCAGCTGGAATTCTGGCTGGAAAAGGAGCAAACGTTGGAAACCTATTCTGCACAACTCCAAAAGTCCTGAAACTCCACGAAACAACTTTTTGGATTTATAAGAATTTATGAGCAAAAGAAATAGGCCAGGGGGCCCACACCCTGTCCAGGAGACAGGGGGCGCCCCCCCTATAGGGCGCGCCCCCTATCTCCTGGGCCCCCTGGTGGGCCTCCGGCGTCCATCTTCTGCTATATCATCACTTTTACCCTGGAAAAAATCATGGGCAAGCTTACGGGACGAAACTCCGCCGCCACGAGGCGGAACCTTGGCGGAATCAATCTAGGGCTCTGGCGGAGCTGTTCTGCCGGGGACACTTCCCTCCGGGAGGGGGAAATCATCACCAACGTCATCACCAACGATCCTCTCATCGAGAGGGGGTCAATCTCCATCAACATCTTCACCAGCACCATCTCTCTCAAAACCCTAGTTCATCTCTTGTATCCAATCTTGTATCAAAACCACAAATTGGTACCTGTGGGTTGCTAGTAGTGTTGATTACTCCTTGTAGTTGATGCTATTGGTTTACTTGGTGGAAGATCATATGTTCAGATCCTTTATGCATATTATTACTCCTCTGATTATGAACATGAATATGCTTTGTGAGTAGTTACGTTTGTTCCTGAGGACATGGGTGAAGTCTTGCTATTAGTAGTCATGTGAATTTGGTATTCGTTCGATATTTTGATGAGATGTATGTTGTCTTTCCTCTAGTGGTGTTATGTGAACGTCGACTACATGACACTTCACCATTATTTGGGCCTAGAGGAAGGCATAGGGAAGTAATAAGTAGATGATGGGTTGCTAGAGTGACAGAAGCTTAAACCATAGTTTATGCGTTGCTTCGTTAGGGGCTGATATGGACCCATATGTTTAATGTTGTGGTTAGGTTTACCTTAATACTTCTTTTTGTAGTTGCGGATGCTTGCAATAGGGGTTAATCATAAGTGGGATGCTTGTCCAAGTTAGGATAGTACCCAAGTGTCGGTCCACCCACATATCAAATTATCAAAGTATCGAACGCGAATCTTATGAACGTCATGAAAACTAGCTTGACGATAATTCCCAATGTGTCCTCGGAGCTCCTTCTTAATTATTAGAATTTGTCCAGGCTTATCCTTTGCTACATAAAGGATTGGGCCACCTTGCTACACTTTATTTACTTTATTTACTTTTTGCTCGTTACTATTTATCTTGTCACAAAACTATCTATCACCTACTATTTCAGTGCTTGCAGAGAAAACCTTACTGAAAACCGCTTATCATTTCCTTCTGCTCCTCGTTGGGTTCGACACTCTTACTTATCGAAAGGACTACGATAGATCCCCTATACTTGTGGGTCATCACAAGTTAGGGCACTCCGCCTCCTTCACTGCCTCCTCCTCCGGCAAGTGACGATCAGGGCACTCAGCCTCCTTCTCCGGCGTGTGGTAGCACTCCGCCTCCTTCTCTGCCTGCGCTGGCTCGCCCGAGCAGCCAGCAGCCTCCTCCTTCTCCGCCTCACCAGCAAGGGCAGAAGAGACCCGCCGTCGCCCCGGCTGCTCCGGCGCGTCGTAGTCCTTCTCCTCCGCCTCATAAGCAAGCATGAAAGAAGACAGCCGCAGCCGCTCCGTCTGCTCCGGCGTCTAGCAGTACAGCCAGAGGCGGGAGGCAATACAGATACTGTCCAACTCTCAAGCCTCTAGAGAAGTTACCGTACGAGAGGACCGAGGAGGAAAACGCGAAGATCGTGCGGACCGTAGTGGAGGACTTCTTTGAAGGGTTGAAAGCAAAGAGACATCCACCTCCGGAGGAGAAGGTAGATCCGGTGAAAGCAAAGCGCACTATCGATGCCCTGAGGAAACCACCAAAGTCTCCGCCGAAGACCAACTATGAGCGCATTACTGAAAAGGCATATCTCGAAGTGGAGCGGTCGGGAAGTACTGTCAGACATCAAAGGTCAAAAGAACGAGCAGCTGGGAAAAAATTTGCCCAGCTCGGCGAACAAGCAAAGCAATCGTGCCTCTCGCTCAATGTGTCTAGCGACATCGTCGCTAATGCTCCGGGGACAGTGCCCGGTTATAGCAATCTTAGAGATTACCTTCCTGACGATGTACATTTTGATTTCTTGGAGGTGGAGGAACACATATACGAGTACGGGAAGCCTCTCGTCAAAGATGAAAAATCTCTAACAACGATGATGCGAAGATTCTATAATTGGTACATGAAAACCTGCAGAGAGTCTGGGGGGGACGAATACTTTGTATCTGAGAATTAAAGAGGAGCACGACCTCGTTGGAAATGATCTGTTGCATGTTCCATTTGAGGAGTTCTTCGAGTTCTTCAATCAAAAGGCCCTCGATAAATTAACGGTCTTTTGCTACTGTCTGTAAGTACTATTTCTGTCATTAAGTCTCTATATATAGCTCAGCTCTTTCATTGCATGTATTTATAATTAATTATCCTCACTATATTATGCAGATTGAAGATCGTCGAGTGCAGAAAACAAGAAATGTATGATATTGGGTTCATTAACACAAATATAATAGATGAATTCCTGGTTACAAAGAACGCCGAAGAGGCCGAGGCCAACTTGCTACAATCGTTGATCAAAAATCAAAACAAAGATTTAATACTCTTTCCTTACAACTTCGAGTGAGTGTTACTGTCGTGTGCATATTCGGTTTCCATTATTACTCGAGCGAGGTTATAGTAATGTAATTGATGAGTTATGCATGCGTGCACAGCTTCCACTATGTTCTTCTAGAGATTAAACTTGAGCAGGGACTAGTAACCGTCTTAGACTCGAGACGAAAAGATCCCGAAACCTATGTGGACATGACTAAAATGCTCAACAAGTAAGTTCAATCGATCATTATCGCACCATATCGGCAACTTTTTGTTCATTTCCTGATATCTCAAGTAATAATAATTATTTTCTTTGTCTTGCAGGGTTTGGAAACAGTTCACCGCAGAAGCTCCGGGATTGCCGAAGGAGCTGCGATATACATACCCAAAAGTAAGTACTACTAGCTAGCTAGTTGCGCGCATCTCCCGTTGATTCTATAGCTATACTTTCATCAATGCCATTTTTAATGCTTCATTATCAGTTTGATTGACCTCTATTTCTCGTAAAGTGCTTGTGGCGGGAACAAGGGAATGATTACTATGGATACTACTAATGTCTACTACGCAACCTTCTTCTCGGTTAGACGTTGTTGGGCCTGCAAGTGCACAGGTTTGTAGGACAGTAGCAAATTTCCCTCAAGTGGATGACCTAAGGTTTATCAATCCGTGGGAGGCGTAGGATGAAGATGGTGTCTCTCAAGCAACTCTGCAATCAAATAACAAAGAGTCTCTTGTGTCCCCAACACACCCAATACAATGGTAAATTGTATAGGTGCACTAGTTCGGCGAAGAGATGGTGATACAAGTGCAATATGGATGGTAGATAAAGGTATTTGTAATCTGAAAATATAAAAACAGCAAGGTAACAAGTGGTAAAAGTGAGTGTAAACGGTATTGCAATGCTAGGAAACAAGGCCTAGGGTTCATACTTTCACTAGTGCAAGTTCTCTCAACAATAATAACATAGATAGATCATATAACAATCCCTCAACATGCAATAAAGAGTCACTCCAAAGCCACTAATAGCGGAGAACAAACGTAGAGATTATGGTAGGGTACGAAACTACCTCAAAGTTATTCTTTCCAATCAATCCGTTGGGCTATTCCTATAAGTGTCACAAACAGCCCTAGAGTTCGTACTAGAATAACACCTTAAGATAAAAATCAACCAAAACCCTAATGTCACCTAGATACTCCAATGTCACCTCAAGTATCCGTGGGTATGATTATACGATATGCATCACACAATCTCAATTCATCTACTCAAACCAACACATAGAACCTCAAAGAGTGCCCCAAAGTTTCTACCAGAGAATCAAGAAAATGTGTGCCAACCCCTATGCATAGGTTCATGGGCAGAACCCGCAAGTTGGTCACCAAAACATACATCAAGTGGCACGTGATATCCCATTGTCACCACAGATAAACACGGCAAGACATACATCAAGTGTTCTCATCATAATTAAAGACTCAATCCAATAAGATAACTTCAGAGGGGAAACTCAATTCATTACAAGAGAGTAGAGGGGGAGAAGAAACATAAGATCCAACACATAGCTACTAGTACATACCCTCAGCCCCGAGGGTGAACTACTCCCTCCTCGTCATGGAGAGCGCCGGGATAATGAAGATGGCCACCGGTGATGGGTTCCCCCTCTGGCAGGGTGCCGGAACGGGCTCCCGAGAGGTTTTTGGTGGCTACAGAGGCTTGCGGCGGCGGAACTCCCGATCTATCTTCTGTTCTGGAAGTTTTACGATACGTAGGTATATATGGGTGCAAGGGGTACGTCGGTGGAGCTTCGAGGGCACCACGAGGCAGGGGGGCGCGCCCCCACCCTCGTGGCCAGCTCACGTATCTTCTGACGTAGAGTCCAAGCGTATCTGGTGGCTTTCCTTCCAAAAATAACTTCTCCAGTTGATTTCGTCCCGTTTTGACTCCGTCTGATATTCCTTTTCCTCGAAACACTAAAATAGGCATAAAACAGCAAATTTGGGCTAGGCCTCCGGTTAATAGGTTAGTCCCAAAATAATATAAAAGTGGATAATAAAGCCCAATATTGCCTAAAACAGTAGATTATATAGCATGGAGCAATCAAAAATTATAGATACGTTGGAGACGTATCAACTACGTGTGCGAGTTCATCTACAATGCGACTTTGAAAAATAAGCGGGGCTACTCTAAAAGACAACATGAAGTGCGTAAGCAATAATATTCACAATTTCATTTTATTACACCATCATTTCTGTTGAGTTTCATTCATATATATGTATTAACCCCCTTCTTCCAATTAGACGTGGCAGATGCGGAATGAACTCCTACCACAAGATCGCATGAAAGCAATTCAAGAGGAATTGGCGGGATTCTTTCTTGACCACGTCATCAATAAAGCCGGAGAATACCATGTGGAAGTTGATTTCAATTGCCAGGGGATTGTAAGAGATCTTACATATTGTATATGTATGTAGCCAGTAGCGTCGAATAGATAATACGAAAACTTGTTGTTCGACCAATCTCTCGGAGAAGGAGAGGTCGATCGATCACTTCTCTCGGTATGCATGACGAACTTCTGTACTTAATGGTTCCTTCATTTTCTTACTAGCTAGCGTGTCGAGGGTCTCTCTATGTATAGTACGTAGCATCGACCAAGCATGGACATAAGAGAGGACACTTCTCTCTATTAATTAGCTAGCTAACAAAATATACGAAACACCTAAATTAACCCCCCAAAACCCCAACCCCCCTCCCCCCTTTCAAAAAAAGACAAAAACCTCAGCCCCTGAAATGCTGACGCGTGGATGCCTTTTGGTCCCGGTTGGTGCCACCAACCGGGACCAAAGGCCCTCCTGCCTGGGCTCGGCGCACCGGCCACGTGGAGGCCCATCTGTCCCGGTTCGTGTTAGAATCGGGACTAAAGGTCTAGGGCATTAGTAACGACCCTTTAGTCCCGGTTCAAGAACCGGGACGAATGGGGGTTTTTCTACTAGTGCTTGACTCGACCGGGACAGCGGAGGCTCGACGCGGTAATAGGGACGAGGCGTGCGGTAAGCACGGGGACATGGAGACGGGCCAAGGTTCTGGTGGTCATACATGTGGTGAGACAACTGCGAATTTGACTCGGGATGACTACAAGCAATGGTGAACACATAAGCAGGATAGCCACATAAACCCGTAAAGCCCCAACTCACATTATCATCGTTCATGACCAAAATTTCAATAAAGTGAGAGGACAAATAACTCAACTCAATTTTATTCTCTTCTTGGAAAAACAAAACAAGGCGACCCGCCTTTCCATCACTTTCTACTAAAAGCATGGATTAAAACCTAGCTTACAACGTAGCTCGTCAACTTTTATTTTATTTAAATGGGACTCAGAAAGAAAAACTAGCTCCGCTCAAACCTGCCCTTGGATCTCCAAGAGCTCGCCAACTTTTTATTTTATTTTGGGCTTATTGTTTTCATTTTGCCTGGCGGTCCTCCGAGCTGATACATTCTTGACTCCCTTTTCCTCTCCCACTGATTTCCTTCTTTGTTCAACATAGCCCTCCGCTCTTTCCTCTACCTCCTCGGTGACATGATTGATCACACCATCTAATCCTCTACAGTCCCTCTTACAAGAAATGTTTGCATCACCATACAGCAAAAAATCATCACTGTCCAGGCTTACCTTCTTCAGGAGCGTGCAGAAGAGCTCCCACATGAGCGGACGTACGGTGCCAGCCGGGGCTCCTGATCCTTACCAGGAGCGCCCAGCTGATTCACAAGGCCAACAGCGCCAATAGCACCAGGGTCCTCCACCCCACGCTCTCCAGCGTGCTGCAATTCGCTGCCCCGGTGACGCCCCCGGCAGACCCGGACACCACCAGGGCACCGACAGCAACGCACCTCGACGGCCTTGCGGGGACCTGTCTTGCCAGTGCTGATGAGATGGAGATATTCGCTTTGGGAGAGGCCTCCAAAATGGAGTGTTCGCTGAGCCGAACCCTTCTCCTTCCAATAAGCATCTACTCGAACATTGTTGCAGAAGTTTGCCTTCCGCTTATCTGTAAAAATGCCACAGAAGCGTTCAGAAGTGTGACCTACTAAGCCACAACATACACAAATTTGTGGCAGTTTCTCATACCTAACAGGAAATTCTAGCTTTTTGAACCGCCCAAAGGAGTGAAAGCCACACTATTTATAAGAGGTTCATGCAACAAATGCTCTACTCGAACATGCAAATATTTGTCGACGATGATGTTGTTGCGATGGTGGACCGCCACCACTCGCCAAGGGTCCAGTCCATATCCACCGTCATCAACTTGAAGTGTCATGGTTGTGCCTTCAGCACAAACCGACAATCGCCCTCCAAGGTGAAGTAGAGAATGAAGCGCCACGGTGTCACTAGCCACCTCCTGGATGGTCACTTGCCCTTGCAGCCGTCATGCCTTAACAAGGAAGGTTCGAGTTTTGAAGCCTGGATTACATCTCCTCAACGAGTTTGATGGATTTTGACGCATTCCACTATTGCACTCCATGCTGGAAAAAAAAAATTGTGCTTGGGCTGTTCGTGCAAGAGCTGGACTGCTGGAGGCATGATGACAATTGTCACAGGGATCAACCTCTCCAACGAACTTGTCTTCTGTAAAATAAGCTATAAATCGTCTCAGGACCAAATAATGCCAGCATCTTAGTTAAAAAAAATGCCAGCATCTTCATGTTCTCAAACCTGAATCGCATATAGCACCCATGAAATGCTGCAGCCAGCGACCTGCTAAACTTAAGAGTAAAACTCTAGAAAAAGCCCATATGCAACCAAGATTTTTTGTTTATGATTATATCATAGGCACAGTTCAGTCCATATATGTTCTTAGATCATGAGTACACTTACAAAACAACCGAAGAAGTGCATGCAAATGTCATATCGTAGACACGGTTGGACAACACAATACATATCATAGAGATACTGCTTTGACAGACTTTGACAGACTGGAGAACATAATACATATAACACATATAATAGAAGGTAACTTAGCATAGAGCTGACAAGACTGGAGCACATAATACATATAACACACATCATAGAGGGTAACTTAGCACAGAGCTGACAAGCCCATATTTTATCATGAGATAAGCCGACTGCGGTCATTCGTCTGCAACTTCAACTTGACCCCCCAGAAGCTCAGCATCATGTCCATCAAACCAGTACTTTGATATCAAATGATCAACGCTACCAAACACGACAGCAGCGCAGAAAAACTTCAGTGAATTTTTATATATCCTTTGAGCAACTTGCCCGTGCCTTTCGGAAAAGTGGCTTCAAAAATGAATAAAGAAACAACATGAGACCATTTTATATTTAACTTCCCAGATTCGAGCAGGGAATATTCAATCACATGCTACTTAATTGAACATCATGCATGCAAGCTGAATCAAACTAGAATAATCTGTAAACCCTTATTTACCTGATCGTTTCCTCAGTTTGCTGAATATGTTTAGCTAACAAGTCTGCACTGGAGGAAAGATCCACGTCTTTAGCAGCTTCAATGTTGTTTTTTAAAAGAAGAACTTTTTCAAGCTCGCCCTGTAAATTAAATAGCGGAACAAAATAAGGCCGAGACAAAATTATATATTGAACGAGATACATCTAAATCTTAGAAGGATTGGTTTGTATAAGTTTCCAGCACACTGATCTTCCAACTCTGGGTAGAGCACCACACTGAGCATACATCACCTAAACATGTCAAACAAATCCATTCTGAAAGATAAGGTAACTGGGGGCGGGGATTTTGGCCACCAGAACTTGACACTCTCATTGGTCCTTTTGTGTCAGCTCTTTACCTAGAGCCCATATGTCATCAAACCAGGTGAGCTAACAACTTGCAGTAGCTAACCAGGATTGCACTGAATCCTGACGCCAATTGAGTTCAGATACCCAAGGCGAAAGGAGAAACATTTTCATGACAATAAAATGAACGTCAACTTAAAACGGCATTTCATAGCCAGAGCTCATGAAAATAATATTAATTACCTAGTAAAGTAAATAAAACACTCGCATATGTATCAAAGTGCAACCTGTAACAGCCATTGGCACATGAAAACCACGAGTTTGCAAAGGCACGGCAGGCAACTAATACAGATGAAACAGTGCAAATATGCAAACAAGGAAAGACCACAATGGGAGATACATCGGCAGAGTACTAAAAGCACTAGTAATACATAAGATACAGACCCTAACTAGGCAAGCTAGCTAGGAGGGCCGAGTCCTAGAACAGTCTCTCACAAAGTATATTAGAAATCATGGAATGGGCTACTCATATGCGGTCAATTAAATCTATGCTTAGTGAGCCAAGCAAGTATGAAGTCTCTATATTTTTTCTGCAAATTCTAGATTAATGCACTTCAATTGCGAGCCATGCAAGTACGACAGACAGAGCATGTGCGTGCCTATAACATACGCAACAGAGTTTCCAAATTGCTGCCTAACCAAAGCAGCAGCGACATGATCCAACAGCAGGGACTTAATTTGCCAAGGGGCGAATGATTTAGGATTAGATTCGAACATTGGGAACTCGAGGAGACTACCGACTGATCGGTTGGTCGACGGTGCGCATGATCTAGTGCTTCACTTGAGCAGAGACGACGGACATTTGGAAGCGGAGACGACGCCTGCGAAGCCCGAGCCCGAAGAGCAGCAACCCAGGGGATCCGGAACTTGGGCGCCATTTTGCGTAGCGCCGCCGTCATAGTCCACCCCGACGCGAGATCGACCTGGAATGCGATGCGGCTAGGGTTCAGGATTGGGATCGGATTCCTCTTTCCCTTGCGTATCGCCTCCAATATTACGAAATTAGTACTCGTTCCAAACATTACTCCACAACCCGGAAGCTTTTTCTTTTTTTGTTTCATTTATTTAAAATATTTTATCTCTTAAACATCGCATCCAAATCTTAAACAGTTTTCACCGTTGGATTCCTCGCGTCAAGATCTTCAAAATTATATCTCATGTTGATAGGTTTTAACGAACATTTTTTTTAAGAAAAAATGATGAAAAAATCGTATGAAAAAACCGAACCGGGAGCATGTTCTTTTTTTTCTCATTTTCGGAAGCCGTTTTGCCTCTCGCGAAGCAAATCCGTGTCTCACACGAAAGAAAAAACAAAAGAGAAAACACGTTTATTTTTCGGTTCTGCGAAGCACGGCCGTGCCTCTTGCGGAAGGAAAACCGTGCTTCTCACGAAAAAAAATATATAACACTTTTTCCCATTTCCGAGAGGCACGGCTATGCATCTCGCGGAAACAAAACCACGCCTCTCACGAAAGAAGAAAAGAAAATTGAGAAAACGTATTTTTTCGTTTTTGAGACGTGTTTTTTTTTCATTTTCGAGAGGCACGGCTGTACCTCTCATGGAAGAAAAAAAAGAAAACGCGTTTTTTCATTTCCAAGGCACGGCCGTGCCTCTCGCGGAAGCAAAAGCACGCCTCTCATAGAAGCAAAAAAGTAAAAACATCTTTTTTTTCGTTTCGGGAAGGCACGTCTGTGCCTCTCAAAGAAGAAAAAAAAACGCCTTTTTTCTTCATTTCCGAGAGGCACGGCAATTTCTCTCCCGGAAGCAAAACTGTGCATCTCGATGAAGAATAACCATGCCTCTCGCGAAAAAAAACATGTTTTTCATGCAATATTTAATTTTTCAATTTTTTTGTCGAAAAAGTAAGAAGATATGTGAGAAACAGAAAAGTCAAAAAAGACTGAAAAAATCATTTAAAAAGCGGAAAATGTGTGCGAAAAAATAAATAAATAAACAAAATCCAGAAAAAGCGCCTAGGGAGCGACACGTGGGGGCGGCTGAGAGCGCGATAAGGCTACCGAAAGAGCGCTCCTTGTTCTTGTAAAGAACCAGTTATCCAAGACCATGCTCATAAATTTGGGAACTCCTAGTCAGCGCTCTCAGCGTCAGGTAGCAGAAGGAGTGTATGCGCTTCCCCTTGGGTGGGCCAGCCAGCTACTCAAGCGAGTAGGTCGCTTGTTAAAAAAAACCTGTCGCTCACTCATCCAAAAAAAATTCATGTCGCTGGCTCGTCAAAAGCATGCACAAAAGTTGGTAATTCAAAAAAGTTAATGTATTTCTAACAAATAGTGAATTCAACGGAAGTATGTGAATTAAAAAATACTCCCCTAATTCAAAGAAAGTTTATCATTTTGAAAAAAAGTGTACGAATTTTTAAAAGAGTTTGTGGATTTTGAAAAGAAAGTTCACCGATTAAAAAAAAGTTCATTGATTTTGAAAACAAATTCACCAGTTTGAAAAAACATTAATGGATTTCGAGAAAGTTCATGATTTAAAAAAAAACTCCACAAATTTCAAAAACAAATCATCGATGTTGCCAAAAATGTTCACTAGTTGAAAAAATGCTCATAATTTTTTTAAAATAACTCCATGGATTCATAAATATTTCAAGTATTTTGGAAGAAATATCATGAATTTGGACATATGTCACTGATTTTGAAAAAATAAATGCGGATTCCAAAAAGTTGGCAAATTTGATAAAAGCTTATTTGTTTTAAAAAACATGAAATTTAAAAAAACAAAATTTTAAAAATTTCACACAGATAATATATAAAAAGAAAAAGAAAAAAAGAAACTAGCAAGAAAATAAAAAAAAGGTAAAGAAAGAAAATTCGAAATATAACCTAACAGGAGGAAAAGAAGTTGTAGTAGGCACAGCAAGCAAGTTTTCCAGATGGTTACTGCATGTTGGAACGAAAAAATGATGTTGTGAGCTCGAATCTCACTTTCCCCAGAATTTTTTGAAGGTTAAATCGAAGTAAATGGGCCGATCTCAGGACACATGGGTGTTGTGTGCCCGTTTACAGAATAGTTGTAACGGGCGCTTAAGGCGCCAAATAGACCTTGGGCATTAATTTAACATCATGTTTTCCCACATGAGTCTGCACCACAAATTCGCAGGTGGTGTTGAAGTTTAATGGGCTCCATCCCCGCAAAAAGAAGGTTTAGGTGCTTTATACCCATATAACACAAAGAAATGTGAAATTCTGCAGACCCATTAACAAGCATAATGCATGTGTAAGCACCAATGCTAGAAATCGCCCATGCGAGATGGAAACTGCCTTTATTTTTGACTTCTTTTCTCCTTTGTTTTCTTTCTTTTTCATTTTTTAGGACACCACTACAAATCTGATGTCTGATTTTCTACCATGGCAAATTGGACATTTTTCATGGCAAACTATGTCCTTTGAGGATGGCATGTTCACTTGGTGAGCATGGCAAATCCGCCTCAGTTCATCTTTCAGTTAAGTATTTGTTGAACTTTCAACCTTTCTACTAGCATCTTTGAGATTGCCTTGTAAACAACATTGCATAGACTAATAGGCCGGAATTGAGCCACTTTCTTCGGATAATTTATTTTTGGGATCAAAACTATAGTCGTGCCATTCCACCCCGATTGGATTGTACCTGAATTGACAGCCTTCAACACTTCATCAACAAGATCTTCTCTTACCTAAAAAAAAACAAGATCTTCTCCAAGCATGGGCCAAAATCTCTTGTCAAATATCGCGTGCAAGCCATCCAGTCCTTAGGCCTTCAGATCACCAATATTGAACATTGCCTTCTTCAACTCTTCGGTCGAATAAGGAGCTACCAAAGCATTATTCATGTCATGTGTTACTATTGCTTTAGCCGATGGCAAGACATTCAGATCAGAACCGTCAACTTCAATTGTGAATAAAACCAGAAAAGTACTTAATATGGTGACTAATTTCAGTCATACCTTGACGCCACACTCCCATGTCATCGAGTAGCTTCTTTATAGAAATTCGCTTCTTTCGTGTCGTGGCCGCATTGTGGAAAAACTTTGTGTTTCTGTTGCCATGTAACAACCATTCCGCCCAGCCTCTTGAAGCCAGAAGATCTCCTCTTGCTCCATAATATTATCCAAGAGAAGAAGAATTTCCTTCCGCCTAGCAATGGAATCAGGAGACAAAACTCCAGGTCTAAGTTTCTCAAGTTTCTTTTTCAATATACCCACCCGCTTCTTCAAGCCTTTTAAGTCATCTTTATCCCATTGGTGCAAATCTGCATGTACCGCCTTCGTCCTATCAGCCAAGGACGGTCCCAGACAAGCTAACTTTGCTTTTTCCCATGCCGTATTAATGATTTCCTTCATTGTTTCACGTAACCAACGGACCTCAAACTTTTTGCAGGACGATTTCATAAACTAAGATCCATCACAATAGTCTATGTCAAACAAGAGTGGCCGATGATCAGAGTGCACATGGTGCTCGTGAACAACCATCGCCAGTGGAAACTTTGTTTACCATCCCTCATTGCCTACAGTCTGATCCAGTCTCTCCCGAGTATCACCGCGTCTCCATGTAAACTGATCTCCAAAAAAACTCAACTCCATCCAGGTCACATTCAAATAGTCAGTCACTAAATCCTTGAAGCATATACGGTGGTCGAGGATTCCCACCTTTCCTCTCACTTGGCATTAGAATTTCGTTAAAATCTCCGATTACTAGCCATGGACCTGTAGCATCTCCCTTAAGCTCCCGAAGATAGCACCAAGACAAACAACGTCGGTCCCAAGCTAATTCTTCATGGAACCCAGCTAATCACCAATATGACATGCCCCCTTCATAATCAGAACAACGATAAAATTTGGTGTCATATAGTTCAGAACCACTTCCTTCTCATTATTATAAAACAGAACGAGGCCACCAGAGCGGCCATCGCTTTCAATAACATGAAGGGAATCGAACACTAACTTAATTCTCAACTCAATTGCCTTAACTTTGTTCAGATTAGATTCAGACAAAAAGATCACATCTGCTCCCACCCGCCCTTGAAGATCCAATAGCTCACGTACTGCCATCATTGAGAGCATGCCGCGACACTTCCAAGAAAGGATTTTCATTGTTGTCAACAGTCGGTGCAACGAGGAACGGCGGAGGAAAAAACTCTCGACAACAGGAGCCTGCCGGAAGACAGAAAATCCTAGCTATTCTTGCTAGGAGACAAGTCTGTAGAGAAGCCTCCTCATCAGATCATCAAGACCAGCAAACTCCAACGGGCATCCGCCGTCGAGATGGCGAGTAACGCCAAAAGAGAATGCTTGGTCGGCTAGCGTTTGCACCGTTTTGTGAGAGGTTAGCTTAGGTTTCCTGGCTCGGTGTTGGTGTAACGAGAGGGTCTAATGTTTACCCGAATGTTCACATTTGTGAACTCCTTGTAATTATGTTTCTACATTCTATAAAAAATATGTGTTTCTACATTCTATGAAAAATATGGTACACCTTTGATGTAGTCTTAAAAAAAATACTACCTCCATAAAGAAATAAGAACGTTTAGTGATCTAAACAAGTACTCCCTCCGTTCCAAAATATTTGTCTTTCTAGGCATTTCAAATGGACACAATATACGGATGTATGTAGACTTATTTTAGAGTGTAGATTCACTCATTTTGCCCCGTATGTAGTCACTTGTTGAAATTTCTAGAAAGACAAATATTTAGGAACGGAGGGAGTAGAATTTTTTCAAAGATATGTCAGGAATGACGTATCGAGATCATAGATAGAAAATGCCAAGACGGCAAAGGTTTTTACAACTCAACCACAACTAGGGATTACTCGACTCCAGCCAACTTGTCCATCCTCATCGGTAGGGATCTATCTACCCTCAGCAGAGCCGCCGCTCGCCAGTTTTGTCCCTTTGTGTTAATCTTGTTTAGCACCACGTCCACCGACGGAGCCACACCATTGAAAACGATGTCGTTCCTGTGTCTCCAGAGTGACTACTAAAGCGACGATTGTCCATGTTTCTTTCCTCATATCCCGTTGTGGGTCCAGCGATGTCCACCAGTCCACCAGATTACTGTCGTGTCGTGGCACGCACGTCGGCCTAGCCTGTCAAGCCAAGACGCACCCAAGGAGTAGGTGGTTGATCATCTCCGGCTCCTGGTCACAGAAAGGACAGGCGGCTGTGTGTGGTAGCTGGCGATGCTGTAGTCTGTCCGCCGTCCAACATCTGTCCTTCATGGCCAGCCACGCGAAGAATTTGCAAGATGGAGTGGCGCGCGATGACACACATCCATGATTATATCA
Organism: Triticum aestivum; assembly: GCF_018294505.1. Lineage (NCBI taxonomy): Eukaryota > Viridiplantae > Streptophyta > Magnoliopsida > Poales > Poaceae > Triticum > Triticum aestivum. Next base: position 708,845,988 of record NC_057810.1, on the reverse strand, counting down.
ATACACTCTCTGGCAAAGCCTAATTTCTCCATCATTTTTTCAAACTCTAATTTCTCCACTAGATAGCCTTAGATATAAACAGAGCTCATTCCTTTAGCAAAAAATGACACGACCCTTGGGAATGTAGATAGCTTGTATTACTGCGTTCATTGACCATGAAAAACATTATGCTAGAATCTTTTTTAAAAGGCAAATGCAGAAAAACATTCCCTGCTACTCAACTAGTGTTCCACCAACTTCAGCATCAAAGACAACAAGTCTGTTAACTGACACAACGGAAGGTACTCACATGCGCAAGATCATGACACTTGGCGCACGGAGCTCAGCTATCTGACACCGTCTCTTCAGACGACGCGCCCGTGTCGCTCGGGGTGGCGCCGCTCGGTTCTGCCGCCATAGCAGCGTGTTGTTGCTGCGGCCTCCTCCCTCACTCGCACAAACGAAGGTGGAAGATGGAGCACACAATTTTTCCGGCGCACAAATGCCTCCGCCGCACGAACGGCGCCTCGGCCGCACGAACGGCTTCACTTTACTAGGCACATACCAGGGCGCGGCAACACACCGCAGCCTAACCAGGGGAGCTCTCTCATAGCCGACCGGGCGCATACCACGGTCCCGGCGGAGACTACCTCATCTCTGGCTCCTAGGCTCGGCTCATACCAGCGCATCTTGATCAGTACATGGAAGGGCTTCTTATACCCGGACGCACACACACCTAGCTAGCTACCATGTCTAAGGTCACCACGCACGCACGCATGACCCGGCCACCACCGGCCACTAACTCAACTAACCCACGCACGCATGCACTGGCTCTCCTACATGCACGTACGGGTAGGCCAAGCTAACAAACTCTTGACTTGATCTTCTCCTAGACCCACTCCAGGATCCAACCGACCAAGGTTTTGGATCCCAAGTGAAGATTTTTTCTCGAGGGGCACCGAGATTCTCGGTAACCACGAATTACCGAAAAAAATTCGGACGAAATTTAAAACTAAATTTTGAATTGAAATTTTTTGAGTTAGATATATAGATGAGCCTTTAACTCTCAATATTCAGTAAAGTTGCTGTACCGTAGTGGCTCTCAACCCGCAGCTATCCCTTGCTCAGGCGCCCCGAGTTCGATCCCTGTATTCTACAGAATTTTTCATAGGTAAAAACTTTTGCATCGCAAAAAGTTTAAAAAAGCAGTGCGTAGCCAGACTCGAACCGACCAACGTCTGGCGATACAACACCTTTGCCACTGGGCCACGATAAGTTCTCTGTTTAAAACACAGATGCAGCTTATTTAACTACAAGGCGAGCGTTTGAATTCAAATATTTCAAAAAATCGGGATTTTTTGCTCCGTATGAGTGTTTATCGTGGGGAAGCGGTAACCGCGCGGTAACCGAATATTTCGAGCGGTTACCAAAACAGAGCAACCGACTCACCAGACATGCAGCTAGCTAACTTGGCCGACTCGCTCGTCAAGGCGATCGACGCAGCCATGCACCGGGGCCTTGCTCGACACGCACACACATGCGTGGCTTAGGTCTAACATTCTCCCCCTAAGCCACGACCTCACTGCGTGGCCTGCAAGCAGAAGCCCCGACTCGTTGTCGATGTCTTGAACGCGTCCGCTCGTCGCTGTGGTGTGCCGCCTGTCGTCATAGTCGTCACGCCCGTAGACTCGACCTTGCACACTGGCCCCGGTCACCGCCGTGCCTGCTGCACGTCCGCGGCCTCCTCGGCGCGCCGCCGTGGCTCACCGCGCCGCGTCCCTCGTGGTCGACGTTCCCGGCCGGTGCGCCACGGCCGCCGCGGCCTCCATGCCGCCGTGCAACGCCTCCACGCCGCCGCACCATGACGCGCCGCCGCCTCCGCAGGCTCCGCGCTGGCGGCACGTATGGTGTCACCGCCCGCCGCCTCCGCCACGCGCCATGATAGCCGCAGCGCCGCCCACCTTCATAGGCCGACACACGGCCCGGAGCTCCATCTTGCAGCCGCCAGCGAGCGTCGTCACCACCGGCACGCCTCCGGCACGGCGAACTCCGCCCAAGACAACCAAGCTCATGATACCAATTGTTATTGCTGCGGCCTCCTCCCTCACTCGCACAAACGAAGGTGGAAGATGGAGCACACAATTTTTCCGGCGCACAAACGCCTCCGCCGCACGAACGGCGCCTCGGCCGCACGAACGGCTTCACTTTACTAGGCACATACCAGAGCGCCGCAACACACCGCAGCCTAACCAGGGGAGCTCTCTCACAGCCGACCGGGCGCATACCACGGTCCCGGCGGAGACTACCTCATCTCTGGCTCCTAGGCTCGGCTCATACCAGCGCATCTTGATCAGTACATGGAAGGGCTTCTTATACCCGGACGCACACACACCTAGCTAGCTACCATGTCTAAGGTCACCACGCACGCACGCATGACCCGGCCACCACCGGCCACTAACTCAACTAACCCACGCACGCATGCACTGGCTCTCCTACATGCACGTACGGGTAGGCCAAGCTAACAAACTCTTGACTTGATCTTCTCCTAGACCCACTCCAGGATCCAACCGACTCACCAGACATGCAGCTAGCTAACTTGGCCGACTCGCTCGTCAGGGCGATCGACGCAGCCATGCACCGGGGCCTTGCTCGACACGCACACACATGCATGGCTTAGGTCTAACACAGCGGCCCTCTGGTTTAGAACCAAGGTGTCACCGCTCGTCCAGAAAAGCTTCTTGCTAGACTGCGCCACTGCGCTTTCCACTTCAGCGCCAGCTTCAAAGACGTCGGTCAAGGCATGTGGTTTCTTGTCGTCAGGGAACAGAAAGGCGGCAGCTCTCAGGCTGTCATGCAGTGGATCTGCAGTGGACTGGCCACCTAGCGCCTGCGACGCGCTCGACAACATCTCCGGGTTGAGCCAGCTTTTACCGGTGTCGGCGCCCTTGGTAAGCCACTGAGAAAGGCTGTTGATTGGTTGTTGGTTGATGGGAAGGAGCTGTGACCACGTCCTCTCTGGTAGTTCTTGGCACCAGTGTGACCTGTTGTCATAGTATGACTTTTCAAGCTTGGTTGTCTTCCTACGCCTGCTCCCATTTCTCCCCTGTGAGGAAGAAGCTCCAGGGAAGCCTCCGAGAGGCAAATTTCTTGGCACATTGTTGACTACATGAAGGTTAAACCTGCCAAGGCTTGACAAATAATGCTGGCCTCTATCCAAAGCACGAGCATTCTGAAGGTGCGCCTCGCCCAAGGAAAGGTTTGATTGGGCTGCAAGAAATGGAGACTTTGAGCTTCCGGTGCAGGAATTGCTTCCAGCATAATCTGCTATATGGGGAGGCGGTGTAGAACCGAGAGCAGATGCTCTGATTGATTGAAGGTCCACAGCTAGAAGTTTCTTTTGCTCCTTGCTCCATTGTTCAGAAAGATCCTCAGACATTCTTGAGCTTGAGAATCGTAGCCGTGTGTCCCTCAGCATTGCATTCCAGTTACTCGTTCCATACCTCCTCCCTCCAATCCACAGAAAATCTAACTCTTCTTCCAACCAGGGAACCTGGTGTCTTTTGTAGGAGTATGTGCTGATCCTTTCTGTCAGCAAATTTGTGTATAAGGTATGCAATGCTGGTGTTCCCTCTTGACGTTGTTCTTTACCATGTACAGCATCTTTCTCCTTTGCAAAAGATAGCCTTTCAATTGGTTGAGAAACTTGTTTTTGTCCAGTAACAAAATGATCCTGTAAGCAGTACAAAATGTTTGACGCATGGATATATATAAGGTGGTATAATCATGGTTCTCAATTTCAGTTTCAGAAAAATTTCAGCACCAACCGAAATCACCGAAATTCAGTGATTTCGGTTTTCATTTCAGTCAAAGCGCCAATATATTCACTTGAATTCAATTAAAATTTTAGTTCTTCTGGAAAGTATTTAAAAATATATTTGAATTCATGTGTACTACTGAAATTGCCAAAATGTTTTGGGAGAAACGGAAATATTTCAGTGTCTGCTGAAATTAATGAAATTCAGTGAATTTCATCAAATCTCATCAAAAGTGAAAACCATGGGTATGATACATGCCTCAAGCTTATAAACAAGATGGTGATGGAAACTGAGACAGAATAAAAACATTTGAAATGAAGAGTACAGCTATGTATGATTTAGAAAGGAAAAATGGTTTGACTTGACTGACAAAATAATCCTCTAAGTGCGTGAGGCTGATGGATTCTCGGCGCAAGCAAAGAACTACCAATGAAGCACTTCCTAAAAGATGGGCCAAATATATGATTTTGTCATGCTCACCTGATCTGGCAGCCTTTGAACCGATGAGTCATCCAGGCCGAGAAGCCTCTCCTGAGGTAATTCGACAGAATTCAGGTTGATCTTCCCTAGATTAAATCTGCTTTTGTTTTCCTCCTGAACCACCTCTGAATTTTCCGGCAGTTTACCCCTTGCCCTCTCATCATTATCACCGTCCAAGACAATGATTGGAATATGTTTTGTTGAACCTTGGGATTCTGGAGGATCATCTGTCCACAGATATACTGGTTAGTTTCAACCTATTTAAATTTATTTATGTTGTCTAGTTAACTGTGAAGAGGCCCATTACCATGTAATTCCTTCATTTCAACAGCTTCTGTTGCTTCAACAACACGACCTAGAGTTTTGCTCCCGTCCCCCGCTCTTACTTCTTCAATATGCTGCGTGGGAACCGTATGCTGCACCGTAAAATTTAGCATGTGTGAACTACAAAAGAAGCAGCGAATTAGTCCTTCAAACATGTAATTCTAGCAATAACATCACTCCGATATCATATCACAGTGCTTAACAAACACAATTTTGTTATACCTTTTTTGTTCAAGCAAGCGCTGAGCTGATACGGTTAGTCCAGTACTTGTTCCTTCTGTAGCTACCTGCACACAGAATATACAGAGTTAATGCTACATTATAATTTTCGACACCTTAGCCATCACGGGGTGCACCATTTACTGATGAATTTACCATATACAGCGAGATAAATAAGGCATTATTAACTCGTTTACAATGGAGCATACCCGACGTAGAGAATATATGCTTTTAGAATTATTATAATGTCATATTTCAAATGAAGTAAACAAAAACTAGCAATAAGTAAGGACAGCATTATAGTTGGGTACAAAGGCAACTGAATTAACTCCCATTCATTTGAACTACAATATTCACCTTAATATTAACTTACTATATCCAAATCCAAGTTCTTTACCAAATAACCATGTAAGAGAAAAACCATAGCACCATGAATATGAGTAAAGAGTTAAAACAATGTCATTTTTGCAGCATAGTAAAAGAGTGTGGTAGAACGAGTTAGAAAACATACCTTATCTGCAGTATCCAAATAATCGGCATCTGTTACTTTGAGCAAGGGTGTAGCATTAACTGGTAAACTTTGTGGGTTATATGCCAGTGTTGAGTATTCTTTGCCGTTATCATTCGTATGATTTCTCTCTGCTGGCTCGTCCAAATTAATTTTCCTTTTAACACGCCTCTGGAACGTGAGCTGAGGCTTAAATCTGTTCTAACATTGATTACGTCTGCTAGTATCTTCTATTGCCGCATGAGCAGAGTTATTAGAATACTCTGCTTGATTAGTTGTCCCGTCAGCATGTCTGAGATCCCATACAGAACTGGAAGCATTGATTGGACTAACTGCATCATTGGTGCAATGTAATTTATCATTCCACATCTCTGCTACTGGGAGAACAAATCCTGTTAGGCTTTTAAATCTTGATTATGTATCTGCATATTTGTTTTGAGTCCTACTTGTAACTTAGATGTCTAGGGAGTAGCGAGTCCGGCGAAGCTTCAACAAAGATGTATGGAGAAGGCGAGATGCCAGACCGCTGTGAGAAGCGGCAAGACGTGATGAAGCTGAAGCGTGACCGGCTGCACGATGAGGAGGAGCTGGGTGATCCGGCAAGGTAGTTAGCTGCGTGTGTAGGCTGGATCATGTGTTAGTGGCTAGGATTTGTGCATGCACTAGTTAGTTAGTTAGTGGCTGCATGCATGAGTTGCATGGCCAGGTTGTGTGGGCGTTGAGAAAGGATGGCGTGCATGTAGCCAGTAGGTTAGTGTGTGGAGGCCGAGTCTTTTGCATCATGGAGAGATTCCACGGATGCATGGTCTTATCTTGTACTGCCTACTTAAGTTAAGAAAATGAATAAGAAGAAAGAGGCCGTGAGGGCTGTAGCCAAAATGTAGCGTTGTGTACACCAAGGGAAGGGCCTCACGGCAAAACTCTTCTGGTCTCCCTTGGTTCATGCGTGTGTATGTGTGTGTTCTTTGTGTTGTGTGAGACAAACCAAAGATAGAGTTGTGTCAGATAGAGGCAGAGTTGTGCGAGACAGCTCAAGGAGGAAGAAGAAGCGGCGCTGCAAAGAGAGGCGGCGCCAACAAATCCCAGGTAGCTGCATCCGTGGCAATGGTTCGCATAATGGAATTTCCGTTTGTTCTTTCTTCGATGCATGGGCACATAGCTTAGCTGTATCTTCTATGGCGCTTTCTTGCTTTGGCTTGCAGGCATCCTATTGCTGTGTAGAGGTAGGCTGTCAATTTTCTAAAGGATGAAAGGTACAAGTTGCAAAACAAGGTAGGCGATTGGCATATGGATATAGAATTAAAACGTCATAAAGCATTGAACCTATGGCATAATAATCATTCATGCAATATGCTATATCCTGATTATCATAAAAAATATAATACTCTGAAAACATCCAGCTGTTGATATTTTTAGATAGAAATGTCTGCATCATATTGGTATCATAAATTTCCAAATACACAAATGGTAAGAGATCTTGTAAAACATGTGGCTCATATTGTACTGGTTGGTGCAGCGACTCATTTGCCCACCATGAAAATGGCGCGAAAATTTATCATCTTGAACATGCAGCTAGTGAAATTTTGCATACCACTACTAGGAAAAGGCATGCTAGTGGTGCACCAGTTTTGCCTACTAATGGCGCACCACTGGTGCGCCACTAGCATCACGCACCGGTGCGCCATTAGTATCTGGTGTTCTAATGGCGCACCAGGTAGTGCGCCATTAGTATGGCCCACAGTGCGTCATTAGAATTCCTCCCAGGGGGCCATATGTACCCATGTGCTTTGGCATACTAATAGCGCACCAGTGTGTGATGTGCCATTAGTGTGATTATCACAGTGCGCCATTAGTGTCTTGTGTGATGCGCCACTAGTATGAATATTAGGGATTTTTTTCCTTTTCTGATATTTTCACAGGTTACAAAATATATTATTGGACCGAATTTAGACAACATCACACAGCAACAGCAGATTCATCGAATACAATAGAAGATTAGTCTCCGAATACAATTCATCATATTAGCCTCCGAATTCAAAAGACCGAACAAAGATAGAACATTACAAGTCTCGAGACCGCGAGTAGCGAGTTTGTCTTCACATTACAAGTCGATATCGATCATCTAAACTACCATCACATAGAAGAGAGCTGCGGTCATCACGATGAGCATCATCGCGATGAAACTGGTCTTCATCCGGTTCCTCCAACGCTCCCTCCTCTCTCCCGCTAGATAGCGGGCGTATCTAGATTCCGCCTCCGCCCTAGTGGTGTACCCTTTGTAACTGTTACCGCTGAAACGGTGAACCTGTCTACGACACTCCTCCCAGTCATCGTAGACTTCGGGAACCTTACCCTTGTACACGACATACGACGGCATCTCTATGCACAAGCCAAACAACAGACAATACATAAGCAATATATAAGTATGCAACAAAAGGATCGGAAGAGAAAAGCAAGACATTAATAGCATCGATTACATCTAAGTTGAACGACTGTCCAACCCACAGAGACATACAAGTTCATTAAAATTTAATTACAACATGAGCCAATCAATGTTTCAGAACTACACATAGCATCACTACTGTCGACTCGACTCATGGGACCGGAGCGTGGATGAAGCCGCCGTCTGTCGTGATGGTCATGAAATCGCGGGCATTATCAGCCTGCATTTGTAGCATTGTGTCTATCTCACTGTTGGACGGTTGATGTCTGAGGTAGAACTGCCCCAAGGTACGAAGGACATCTTCATGGATAATTTCCGCAAACTCTGACTGGATGCGAAAGAATTCTTGTCTGATATCCGCGTCCTGGATTGCCGACAAGCTCGCGGCCCAATCTTTAAGATTATCTGGTAGCAGAAGGTGATGATGGTCCCGTACGATCGCCCGCATGTGATGGAGGGCGTAGTAGGCATCCTTCTGACCGCCAGGCGGCTGCTTGACGCAGGAGAACTTTGTATTGTGGGCAAACACGTGCGCGCCGTACCGCCTACGAGCTAGCTTGGTGAAGGTGCCTCCAGATTTGGCGTAGCCGGGGAGAACATCATCAAGAACTTTCTTGATATTTGTGTAGTCTATTTTGGAGTCACGGTCCGGGTCGAAATACGTGGCCATGAAATATTTTGGGCTTAAGAGGATGAGTGTGCAATGTGTGTCACTGCACAGAACACGGAATGTTAGAAAAAAAGAACGATCAAAATCTAAGAAATCATATGTTACAGGGCGGTGAGGGGATGACTTACTCGGGAAAGTAAGGCACGAGAAAGTTATCCTTATCTGGGTTTGCCAGAATGACGCCTTAGAGGTAAGAACTCGCGACTTGCCGGTCCCCAGCGCTGCCCAAGATCTTGGCACGCATGTAGAAGGGGTCGACTATCACGATGTCCGGAGTCTTGTCTCTAATGATCCGCATCTCCATACTCAACGAAAACAGCCGAATGAAGGTGTAGTGCAGCGGATGAAGGTTAAACATAGCAAAGATGTCATCAAACCGCAGGACGATCGTACCCCCGATGGCGCCATCCACAAAGCCCTTGCCCTCTGGCACCTTGGCCATGAAAACCGGGTATGCCACATCATTCTCTCTGAGACGCCGCTTCTCCAAAGAAAGAACACTGTCATGCAGACTCCGCATAGCACTGGTTGCAGCATTGAGCATATTTGTCGGTAGCATCGCCCTACCCGCCACATGCACCCCCCTCGAGATATCCTTAGGTGAAGGTGGCCCGTCCTGAGCACGGATCGTACTCGGTGCCGGCTGGCTCGCACCCTTGTTACTCTTTCTTTTCCGTCCCTTCTTGATCTTCTGTTGTAATGGGACCGAGTTCTTCTCACAGACCGCCTTCTTGAGTGTGTTGGGGCTGATAATATTTGGCACCTCGGCTATCTGAGGCTCGGTGAAGTCGGCAGCTGGAGGCGTCTCCTGAGAACTGAATGCCAGACGACGCTGTTGCAACTGGGTTTCTCCGCCGTACCAGCTAGACCGCGGTCGTCTTGGTTGGGTTCTTGAGAAAGAGGCCCGTAGAATTCGTCATCGTACCCATGTTCGGCAAAGTACTTATCGACGTTGCTAAATGTACGGCCGTCGTCGTCCAGATCCTGTGCCATATGCATGTTCGGATCCTGTGCCATAGGGATATCCGGCATGTCCGGTAGCGTTGCGGCGGTCTTGCCATGGCTTGGCGCCGGCACGACTGGCGGTGTTGTCTTTGGGGTGGTGTCCCCCGCCCCCAAACGAATCTGGCTCTTCGGCCAAAGCAGGGGCCAGCTTAGGCAGGCGCTGAGGGTCATCAGATCATCTTTGTCGGCCCCGGCGGGTCGAATCGGAGGTAACAACTCGTCGCAGCCTGGTAGCACCCGAACCAGGTGAACCCTATACACGGTGGGTGGCATCGGTTTACCGTGGAACATGGGGTTGCCCGGTTGAATGATTTTGCCCTTGGCGACATCGACCAACTCGTCGTTCACGAAGTGCAGCAGAGTGCACGGAACGTCAGCAGCGCCCTGCGAAAACATGTAGGGCGTCAGGGATGCCCAGTCAAAGGCAAAAGGAGATGAAGTCCTCGGCCGAGAGGCTTAATTAGTTATCGTGATGATGGCGTCGAGCTCGGCTATTGTCGAGGCACCGCCAATGGCGGGCGTGCAACTGACGGAGGGGCCGCTTGCTGGCGAGGTGCCGGCCGGCGTACACCCGGGTGCATTAAGCTCCAATGTCATCTGTGCCGGCGTAGGAGACACCAATACCGCCGCCGCCGGAGACACCAATGGCGCCGCCGGAGACACCAATGGCGCCGCCTGCGCGTTGTGCGAGTTGCTGGCCGTGAAGCTGGGAATCGGGGGCGGCCCCTGTTGGCCACCCGCAATCCACGCCGTCAACCCATGAATCAAGGTAGGCATAATGCTGGTGAGCGTCGATCCCAGTTGTTCGTGCACTTGCTCTTGGACAATCTCCGGAATCCGCGCCACTTGTGCCTTGAGTTCTTGAACCTCGCGCGACTGGCTTTCCAAGCTGGTCTTTTTCTCCTTTCACCCACCAACGGTATAGTATGACAACCATTTTGTGGACAAGCCTTTGCCGGCCACACGACCAGCTGACGACGGCTTACTGAGCTTATCCTTGTTTTTCATTACGTTCAACGCCCTATTTAGAGTGTTGTCCCAAGCAGGGGTGCTCTGAGACGACCCCGCGCTACTGCTTTCAGTCTCCTTCGCCAGAACAAGCTCAAGCGCCCTGGTCTTCGGATCCGTGGTAAGCTCCTTTGTTATCGGGTCCTCCTTGTACCGGGCCCTGACATAGTTCCTGGTCTGCTTGTCACTGCTGTATTTCTCGAAGCGGGGTGGTAGGCCTTGCTCGGCACGCTCCGCGTCCTCCTTGTCCCATATAGGCTCCACCACTCTGTAACCGCCGGGACCGAGTTTGTGTTCCCCTAAGTTCAACTCCCGCATTCCTTTCCCCCATTGACTTGATTCGGAGGTTGCACTGTTCTCGCACTTTATCTTGAACTCCTTGTAGTCCTATTCGCTGATCGAAGGATTTTTCGCCTTGATCTTCTCATAACTATCACCTTTCTCAATCATTCTCTTCATCGCGCTTCTCCAAGTAGACAGGGCCGTGCTCATCCTCGTGAGGGCGGCACTGTTCACTTTATTCCCTGAGAGGCGTGTGTTTTGAAAATCAGCGGGGAACTTGTATCGTTCATGCAGCTTCGTGAAGAGGAGGTTGCGCAAATTCCCTCGGTCCTTATGCCTAAGGTTCTCGCTGTTGATCGAGACGGTGCTCCGGAGAATGCACCCGAGCTAAACCGAGTACCCCTTGACTATATGTTTGGGCTCCGTTGGATTCCCGTCGGAGTCCACTTGAGTAAATTCCTCCTTGACGGTGCGGAGCGCGTTCGGGCGCCAGTCCTTCCGTTGCTTCTTCGGTTGGGTGCCATCTGTGCGTGTGCCGCCATCATCAGTGGTGGCATCCTCGGTGGTACCATCAGTGGTGGCATCCTCGGCGGCACCATCAGTGGTGTCATCCCCGACGCCACTAGGGGTTGTGTAGTCAGGATCGGTGTCTTCCGCGGCGTCCTCATAGCGGTGAGGTTGTTCCTCCATCTCCTGGGACAGCTCCCAGAATTTCTTGCCACCCGAACCGCCGGCCTCATCATTGTGGGCCATGTTTCGCTCTAAATAGGAAAAAAGTTTGGTCAAAAAGTTGGTTGTTGTCAAGGAACAGGATCATGGTCTCATCATTTAGGGTTTGTCGATACCGAGGCATCCTAAAAGCTAAGCTTTTATCATTTAGGGTTTGTTGATGCCGAGGCATCCTAAAAGCTAAATGCTAAGTTAAGTTTTCATCATTTAGGGTTTATCGATGCCGAGGCACCCTAGGTTGGGCCTAATCACTTGGCACTAATCACTTGGCTCTATTGCCACCTATGGTTTAATGCAACAAGAATAAAGGGGCAGTTGATCCTACTGAACTAAGTACTAAGATACCCCGGCCCATGCATTAGTAGCAAGTACCCCATATGTCCGATTTTTAGCAAAGTCATGCTAAAATTCACGGAAAATTTCAGCATGACCTTTGCTGAAAATAGGACATACGGAGTACCCGAATTTGCCGGAACGGAAGTTAATCGACATTCCCGCAAACTCAAGGGCCTCTCGGGGTACCTGCAAATTCATCACGACACAATGGTCGGAGACAAAACCCAGCAAACTAGCAAAGTTACTGACGTGTTTACAGAAATTGTTTTCTGTAAAAGATGATCATCATCTTTGCAAGTCTTTCTCAATGTGATCACAAGTAATTCAGAGGCATCACAATAAAGCAACACCCTGCACTAGCCTAAAAACAAGTGAAGTTTCACCCATATAAGAACAACTTTATAAAATCAGAGAAGTTGCTAAATTTTTTGTATCCTTCATACACACTGGAGTACAATGCTTTATAATGTTCCATCATCATTACAGAAATCCAAGACCATGTGTTCCATCATCATCATCATTATAGAAATCCAAGAAACATCATGCTTTTCAACAGTTTTCAGTTTGGACAGAATACTGAAAACTACAGTTTGGACAGAATTCCTAACACTTTGGTCTTCTAGTTACAAAACAAAACAGACATAATTCTAGATGCCATAACTGAATTTTTTGACAGTAGCTCAAGTTTTTGACAGTAGCTCCTAACAGTAGCTGCTAACTGAATTTTCTGCTTAAAGGGAAGGCTGACTTAAGTGGCAAGATGATACAATTTGCATAACATAACAATATATGCATCTTAATATAACACCATCTCCTAACAGAAATAGTATCCCAGGTTTCCATCTTAATACCATAAAGAATACCATAAAAAAATCCAGGATCATTTTTTCTAGAGAAAATCATCATTATAAGGGGAGTTTCTTACTCTACCAGATCCATTAGGGGGCAAAGTAGAACTGATGTTCTTTTGCTGACTTCTAGTACAAAGTATAGAAGAGGAGGTAAATACAGTAGACATGTAATTGCAGTGTATTAACAGTATAATTTCAATAGATTTATAGTGCAAATTTATAGTAGAATTACAACTACAGTGTGAGCAAGAACCATACTCCAAATGTAGTAGAAGATACCTTCTGTCCAGCTATCAATCTAAAGGGCTGCAACCTGGGCTTTGAAATGAAGATAAGTGGCCAGTTAACACACTGTCAAAAAAATTCAGTTAACACACTGTCAAAAAAATTCAGTTAACACACTGTCAAAAAAATTCAGTGAATGGATGGCAATACATCATACACTCACGTTGCTACATTATTCATCAACTTGTATCATTAAGAAATACTACTCCAGTATAGTTTTGGTGTAACTAGGTTTTGCCTCACTGTTGTATTCTTCTTTTTGTTAGCTATCTCAAAAGACTGGAATGAACCGTTAGCTATCTCAGAAGACAAAAACAAAAATTCAGTGTGTTAACCATATGGCCAAAATATTGTCCCTAGACATCTCCTGGTCCTACGCAAGATAAACCCTAGTTACAAAAATGCAGTGCGAAAATTCAGTTAACACACTGCCAATACATTCAGTTTGAATTATTTCTCATGGTGATCCTCAACAAATTCTTATGACAGAACTACCAACTTTGCTGAACTAATATGACCACTATAACCTGTTCATCATTCAGCCATAGTTTGTTGTTGCTGCTACAATTTCAGCAAGCAACATGCCTAAATCCAGTGCTTGTTTAACTTTACTGAATTACCAACACATGGCACACAACACATTTATATTTTTTCAGGTCACACAACACATGCCTGAGGAGGAAGATTGAATTTTCTACAGAAGCATCATCAGGTACACTTCAACATGTGCTAGCAGCAACAATGGTCAATATTCATTCTTATTTATGGTCAATATTTATAACCTATAAACAAATGGCAAGAATATTGAGTAATCTACTGCAGTTTGATCTATGGCAGATAATCTATTGCAATTTGAATCGTGAACCCTAACTTTTGGAGCATGTGATTTCTGTCTTGAAATTCCTTTTGGAGCATTGGTTGGAAGGAATGGGGAATGGTGGAGAGAGGGAGGAAGGAGGAAGGAGGAGAGGTACCTGGTCGCCGGAGGGGTCGGGGTCGGGGTCGGCGAAGGGGTCGGGGTCGGGGTCCGAGCTCGTCCGGGTCCTCGCTCGCCGCGGTCGAAGGAGAGCAGGGGCCGGTGGCGGAGGACGGCAGGGGCAGGCGGGGTGGGCGCGTCGGGGCCGCGCTCGCCTGCAGCTGCAGGGGCCGAAGGAGGCCCTCGCTCGTCGGAGGGAGGAGGAGAGGAGAGGAGCGGGCGGCGCGCGCTCGGCCGATCCCGTTCGGGGGGCGCGGGGGCGGCGGGGGTGGAGTCCCGCGGGGGTCGGGGCGGCGGCGTCGGGGCAGCGCAAGACTAGAGCGGCAGCGTCGCCGACGACGTGCAGGCGCGGCGGACGGAGGGGGCGGCGCAAGGGGGCGGCGGCGTACGGTTGGGTCGAGTGGATCTGGCGAGGGAGGGAGGGAGGCAACAGTGCGAGGGGAACAGGTGAACTGGGGGGAGGGATCTAATGGCGCACCGCACCCCTAGTGCGTCATAAGTACAACCATTCTAATGGCGCACCCCGCCTCGGTGCGCCATTAGAATTTACTAGCCCGACCGGTCAGGTTATATTCCACATAACCCCCACTCCATCAGAACAAGCCCACTAGCCCGACTGGTCAGCATGCAGCACACACACCAGGAGGTCCTGGGTTTGATTCCCAGGCTTCCCATTTTTTGTATTTATGCATTTAAAATGCTGTTGGATATTTATTTGTGTTTAAATATGTTCAAACTTGTTTAAATCATAACAGTAATTTTTTTTTATAAAAATAGTAATATTTTTTTTAAAAATTCAAATTTGTTATTTGAAAATTTTTATGAATATGAAAAAATATCATCAAATTTATTATTTGAAAATATCATCAAATTTGTTATTTGAAAATATAATCAAATTTGTTTTTTTAGCAATTTTAGTTGCATTCATTTGTGACGGTGGAGCGGGCCGGGGAGGGTGCGGGGGAGAGGGTGCGGGTGGTCGTCGGCGGCGGTGGAGTGGGGGAGGGTGCGGGCCGGGGGTCGGCGGCGGCGGCCGGTGGAGCGGGGGAGGGTGTGGTGGGACGTCGGCGGCGGTGGAGTGGGGGAGGGTGCGGGTGGTCGTCGACGGCGATGGAGTGGGGGAGGATGTGGGCCGGGGGTCGGCGGCGGCGGCCAGTGGAGCGGGGGAGGGTGCGGTGGGACGTCGGCGGCGGTGGAGTGGGGGAGGGTGCGGGTGGTCGTCGGCGGCGCGCGGTGGAGTGGGGGAGGGTGCGGGCCGGGGGTCGGCGGCGGCGGCCGATGGAGCGGGGAGGGTGCGCTGGGACGTCGGCGGCAGTGGAGTGGGGGAGGGTGCGGGTGGTCGTCGGCGGCGCGCGATGGAGTGGGGGAGGGTGCGGGCCGGGGGGCGGCGGCGGCGGCCGGTGGAGCGGGGGAGGGTGCGGTGGGACGTCGGCGGCGGTGGAGTGGGGAAGGGTGCGGGGGGTCGGCGGCGGCGGCCGGTGGAGCGGGGGGTCGACCCTGGTTACTAATGGCGCACCAGCTTCTGGTGCGCCATTAGAAGTTTTGCAAAAAAAAAGTATATATTCTAGTGGCGCACGGTGTGGCTAGTGCGCCATTACTAGTTAGCAGTAGTAACGGCGCACTGTGCTACGGTGCGCCATTAGAATGTTTGGAAAAATTAAAAAAGAAATTTGTTTCTAGTGGCGCACCATGTTCCTGGTGCGCCATTAGTGTCTTCCACACTAATGGCATACCAAAACATGATGCGCCATTAGTGACGCACCACCTGACAGGTGCGCCATTAGTGTCCATCCCATCTATAGCCTTTTTCCTAGTAGTGTACCAATGTCTGTGTCATATGGCATCACAAAATTTTCTGAAGACAAAAATGACAGATTTCTTAAAAACATGTAGCTCATGTTGTACAGGTTGGTGCAGCAACTTTTGTGCCCTCCTTAAAAAAGCCATGAAAATTTGCAATTGTAAAAGGCGGGAAAGCCAGTAACATTAGAATTAACGTGGACAGAAAGATGCAATAGAAATTATATCAAACATCAATAATCCTAATCCTAGAACGATAAGGAAAGGGAGAACTCAAGGTTTCTTACACTATTAGATCCTTTGAACACGTCATTATCAGTGTCCGCCCCGTCTTCCGGGCTTCGCTGTCGGCAACCCCACCGCTAGAAACAATAGGAGGCTCAGAACTCGCTCTGTCTGCTGTCTGAGTGAGTGATGTACCGCGCTTCCTCTTGTGGGTTATTGTGATCTTGGCGCTCTTGTCGAACCGCGCCAAAACACGACTCGAGCGAGCGTACATACATGAGAAAACAATGGCCATAAGTACTCTCCCAAGACTCGCTGGAAATATAGATTGGGATTTCGCCGCAGAACTCCATCAACATCAGGGCATAAGGATGAGTCTCTCGATCTATCATGAATACAGGTATTATTATTGCATAATATAAACAAGTACATGTACTTATATCTTCTTAGCATAACACATGTAATACTCTGAGAACATCCGGCTATATATTGACTATACAAATGTCTCGACATCCTATTATTATCATACAATTTTAGAAGACACGAATAATGGAGCTCTATAAACAAGTGGATCATATTGTACTATTCGGCGCAACAACTTTTGCGCCCTCCTTAAAAAACGGCACCGAAAATTACCATCTTAGAAGGCGGGAAAATCAGTAAGAACGGAATAACGTAGCCGGCTTGATTCAACATAAATAACATCAAATATCAACGATTTCCAAAGACACAATGATAGAGTTCTAGACACAAGTGGCTCATAACAAACATCAAACATCAAAAAAATATAATGTTATGAGAACACGCAGCTATTGACATATTTAGATACAAGTGTCTTTACATCATATTGGTATCACACAATTTTCAAAGACACGAATGATAGAGCTCTACAAACACGTGGATCATATTGTACTATTCAGCACAACAACTTTTGCGCCCTCCTAAAAAAAGACACGGAAAATTACCATCTTAGAAGGCGGGAAAATCAGTACAACAGATTTAACGTAGTCGGCTTGATTCGACAGAAATGACATGAAATATCAACGATTTCCAAAGACACAATTATAGAGTTCTAAAAGCACGTGGCTCATATCAAACATCAAACATCAAACAAATATAGTGTTCTGGCTATTGGCATCTTTAGATACAAGTGTCTTTACATCAGATTGCTATCACACCATTTTCAAAGACATGACTGATAGAGCTCTACAGACACGTGAATCATATTGTACTATTCGGTGCAACAACTTTTGTGCCCTCCTTAAAAAGGGCACAAAAATTACCATCTTAGAAGGAGGGAAAATCAGTAACGATGGAACTAACGTAGACAGCCAAATTCAACAGAAATAACATCAAATATAAACGATTTCCAAAGACACAATGATAGAGTTCTAAAAACATGTGGCTCATATCATACATCAAATAAATATAGTGTTCTAAGAACATGCAGCTATTGACATCTTGAGATACAAGTGTCTTTGCATCCTATTGGTACCACACAATTTCCTAAGACACAAATGATATAGTTGTAGAAACACGTGGCTCATACTGTACTATTCCATGCAGCCACTTTTGCGCCCTCCTTAAAAAAGGCGTGAAAAATTACCATCTTAAAAGGCGGGAAAATGAGTAACGACATAACTAATGTAGAAAGCCAAATTCAACAGAAATAACATCAAATATCAACGATTTACAAAGACACAATGATAGAGTTCGAAAAACATGTGGCTCATATCAAACATCAAACAAATAGTGTTCTAAAAACATGCAGCTATTGACATCTTGAGATACAAGTGTCTTTGCATCCTATTGATATCACACCCAAAGACACAAATGATATAGTTGTATAAACACGTGGCTCATACTGTACTATTCCACGCAGCCACTTTTGTGCCCTCCTTAAAAGAAAGCGCAAAAAATTACCATCTTAGAAAGGCGGGGAAGTCAGTAACGGCAGACTGGCAGATTCAATAGAAATAACATCAAATATCAACAATTCTACAACGACGATAAGGAGATAGAGTCAGGCTTCCTTACATCGGCATCGGCCTGCTCTTTGGTGGCTTGGCTGCCGGCAACCCCACTGCTAGAAACAGGAGGAGCCTCCGGAGTGGCGCCATCAGCCCCCTGAGCGCTCGACGTGCCACGCTTCCTCTGGTTGGTTACCGTTATCTTGGTGCTCAACTCGGACGACACCAAACTCAGCGAGCCTACATAAGAGAATGAAATGATGAGTGTAATTGATCTCCTGTAGCTGCTGAAAATATAAATCGCAATTTTGCCGCAGACCGCAGCAAAGTTACCTCCATCCCCACTAGGATAAGGATAAAAGCATCAATCTATATCTCCATACATAGAGACAGTTCATTTGGAAAAAGAAGACGAGGACTAAATCCACGGGTAAAAGTACAAAGCTAACCCAACACTCGCCCATCATCAAAGATCGATTCCCCCACGCACCCAAACTGCAGACAACTACACCGTATTATACTATGCAAAATTGAAACGAAATGCACACGGCCACTACTACTATCTCCGATCCTAATCTCCCCGGTGCAAACACACGGAAGCTATCAGGCAAACAGAACCCCGATTCCGCGCACAAACTCCAGCATCGCCTTCGACGAACACCGATCCATCCGAACTCGAACCCGCTAGAGCGAAGTGGATCGCGAACGTCGCCTTCCCCGGCCGGCACCGCTCCTCCCCGTACCTTTCCCTTTCGCCGTCCTCCTACGCCTCGCTCGCTGGCGCGGCTCCTCAACGAACTGAACACCAACCCTCGCCGGTCGCGCGCGCGTGCACGGGGTCCGTGATTCCGCGAACCGGACGGGAAGGGGAGAACCCGGAGACAGGGAAGGAGGGAGGGAGGGAGGAACCGCTTACCTCGATCCGGCGCGGCGGCGGGATTTCGGAGGGAGGCAGCAAGGGAGGGGTTTCTCCCTCGCCCTTCTCGTGCTGCGTTCCCTCTTGCTCGCTCGCTCGCCCTTCTTACCTTTTTTGCTTCCAGCTCAATTCAGTTTCGAGAGCCGTATTTTGCCCACCGTATTTTTGACATTCCTGTCTGCTGGCCGCTCTCACCACTTTTGTGTTGGCTCATGTCATTGTACCAGAATGCCCTCCAGATCCCCGAGACGTGCGTGCGCATGGGCAGAGGGGAGGGTGGAGGGGTAGCTTCGGAAACGTCACGAGGTCATTATGAGGTCTTTTTTCTTTTGCCTTCCCAAGAATGTTTTTCTTAGGAATTAGGTCGTCTGCGGACAGAGGAATAGCTCATAGAAACGGATGTGAGAGCCGGTCATCCGATGCGATTCACATACTACATTTTAAATTGGGTTTAAATAAACCGCAGATAATTCATGAAAACCCGATGATTTTTATACAAATCGGACGAAATTCATTACATTTCAGACTTTTTAAACTAAACTATACTCTAACCTAGTCTCAATTACCACCAGCGCCACTTCCCCATTTTCGGCTGGCAACAATGAGCCCCGGGAAGTGAAGCTCCAGCTCCGCCTCCGCAGCCTGCAAGCGGCTAATCGGCAGACAACCAAAAAAATGCTTGTTAGTTATACACGAGGTCCGGCACTGATCTTTTTCCACAACACCCCCCACCCCACCCCACTTCCCTCCCGCGTCGCTCCCACGGGCGACCTTGAGGGCCACCCTAGCGCCGCCGCCTGTCTCTACCCTTCATCCTGTTGGGAACGTAGTATTTCAAAAAATTCCTACGATCACGCAAGATCTATCTAGGAGAAGCATATCAATGAGCGGGGAGAGTGTGTCCATGTACCCTCATAGACCGAAAGCGGAAGCATTTAGTAACGGGGTTGATGTAGTCGAACGTCTTCACGATCCAATCGATCCAAGCACCGAATGTACGGCATCTCCGTGTTCAGCACACGTTCAGCTCAATGACGTCCCTCGAGCTCTTGATCCAGTTGCGGCCGAAGGAGGGTTTCGTCAGCACGATGGCGTGGCGACGGTGATGATGAAGTTACCAGCACAGGGCTTCGCCTAAGCACTACGACGATATGACCGAGGTGTGTAACTGTGGAGGGGGCACCGCACACGCCTAGGAACAATCGATGTGTGTTCTAGGGGTGCCCTCCCCACGTATATAAAGGAGGGAGAGGGAGGGAGGCAGCCTAGGGTGTGCCCAAGTAGGAGGAATCCTACTTGGGCCCCTAGTCCAATCCCCCCCCCCCTTTACTATATTCGGACAAGGGGGAAAGGAAGGAGGGGGGAGGGGAAGGAAGTAGGAGTCCTACTTCATACTTTCATTTTTCTCCTCTCCTTTCCCTTTCTCCCCAAGTGGCTGGCCCTATAGGGGGCGCACCAGCCCTTTGTGGGCTGGTGTCGGTGTCAAAACCGGCGGATCTCGGGTAGGGGGTCCCGAACTGTGCGTCTAGGCGGATGGTAACAGGAGACAAGGGACACGATGTTTTTACCCAGGTCTGGGCCCTCTCGACGGAGGTAAAACCCTACTCCTTCTTGATTAATATTGATAATATGGGTAGTACAAGAGTAGATCTACCATGAGATCAGAGAGGCTAAACCCTAGAATCTAGCCTATGGTATGATTGTTGTTCGTCCTACGGACTAAAACCCTCCGGTTTATATGGACACCGGATAGGGTTAGGGTTACACAGAGTCGGTTACATCGGTAGGAGATCTACATATCCGTATCGCCAAGCTTGCCCTCCACGCCAAGGAAAGTCCCATCCGAACATGGGACGAAGTCTTCAATCTTGTATCTTCAGTCCAGGAGTCCGGCCAAAGATGATAGTTCGGCTATCCGGACACCCCCTAGTCCAAGACTCCCTCAGTAGCCCCTGAACCAGGCTTCAATGACGACGAGTCCGGCGCGCATATTGTCTTCGGCATTGCAAGGTGGGTTCCTCCTCCGAATACTTCATAGAAGATTTTGAACACAAGGACAGTGTCCGGCTCTGCAAAATAATTTGCCACATAACACCGTAGAGAGAATAATATCTACACAAAATCAATCTGCTGACGTATTCCGCAGCGTGCCATCACGCCACGGCCAAGTCTTTATTCGAATTGTTTTTACCATACCACCTCAGCGCGTTTAGCGAGGCAGTTTCCTTGGCACGTCTTGTCAAAGCAGAGATCGTGTCCCCCTTATTCCGAGATTCTCATCAATACGGATGTGGGTAACCCAACCGTGCCCGTTGGCACGCCTCCTCTATCGAAGGTGAGTCCCAATCGGCCACGGGGAGGGCTCTTGGTATTCAACCTCTTTATAATGAGACCAAGGCCCTCTTCTTTTCTTCAATCCCAATCGAATCCGCCCCTCGCTTCGAGTTCCAACACCCAAAGCTCCAGATTTAGGCGCTTCGGACCTCCGAGGATGTCCGGCTCCGACCTGCAAGGCCGGTGGATGCCTTCCTCCGTTACGGAAGAAGACGTGCTAAGGCTGAGAGACGCCAGGTATCTAACTGGCGAAATTTCGCATAGGCTGCCTGCTCCAGGGCAGGTCATTCCCACTCCCGAGCCCGGCGAGAGCGTGGTGTTCGTGTCTCACTTCCTTCGGGGTTTAGGTTTCCTGATGGATCCCTTTGTGCGGGGGCTCATGTTTTATTATGGGCTGGAATTCCATGACTTGAATCCGGAGTCCATCCTCCACATCTCATCATTCATCGTCGTATGTGAAGCCTTCCTCCATGTTACCCCTCACTTTGGATTGTGGCTCAAGACCTTCAAGGTGGAGCCGAGGATGATCGAGGGGCAACAAGCAGAGTGCGGAGGGGCAGTCATAAGCAAGTGTGCTGATGCTCCGTGGCCCGAGGGCTCTTTTTAGGAGGAGCTTGGTTTGTGGCAGCGGGAGTGGTTCTATATCACCGCTCCCAGGGGCACCAAATGGGTGGCGCTACCCGCCTTCCGCTCAGGTCCACCACAGCGGCTGGCATCATGGGTTAGCCAGGGGCTCGACTGGGGGTCGTCCAAGGACGTTCCTCTGTTGCAGGGCCGTATTCGAGATCCCCAGGAAAGAGAGATCAATCTGGTCGTGGCGGCGCAGGTTATGCTAATTCGGCGCCTTCTGCCCTGCAAACGTCGCCCCCTCCGTCTGTGGGAGTTCAATCCGGAGGGACCACGAGCTCTCCAACATTTTATGGGCGCAACGCCCGTGGAGATGTATAAACTGTTCTTCGGATCACAAGAGAAGTGTCCGGACTTGACTGAGGACGCAGGACTAAGCTGCAATCGCCCAGATACTCAAGTAAGTAGTCCTGTAACCGGACAGGCTGTTCATTCATTTATCATATATAGGCCCTTTAAGGGAGCCGTTTCTTGAACAGGAGTGGATAGCCAAGGCAAAGTTGATAAGGTGTCCGGCTCCCCTCCCAGAGACCCCACCGGACCCTATGCTGACCAAGATGTTGAAGGTCGCGCCTTTTGAAGAAGGCGAAGGGGGGAGCCGGGAAGCAACTGCCTCCACGAAGGAGGCATTCAAGGAAGGAGGAATCGAGGATCCTACCTTCCGAGGGGAGAAGAGGACCGCCTCCGAAGACCCGGAAGCCAAGGCCTCAAAGCGGGGAAAGAGATCTTCAGCGGACAGTCCGGCGCTGGGAAATACCCCAGCCGCGCTATTTCCCCAAGGGGATCAGCCCTCCAGCGAGCCGTAAGTAAAAAGAAGGGGTCTTATGAATAAAGGATATCCCTGTGTTTATTTCTGAAGATAACCGAAATTGTACCTTGTAGTTCGGATCTCAGCCCTTCTCAGCAGAGCTCATCTTCGGGGGATCTTCGTCCGAAAATGATGGAGAGCAAAATGCCTCCACCTATCGCGCCTTCATGTGAAGCGGGGGACCCTGAGGTGTCGTCGCGGAGGGTTTCCCCGAGTCCGGCGGAGCCGGAAGGTCCGGCGCCAACTGGCGCATGGTCGGAGGAGCTGAAGGACCTGCTTGGGCGAGTGTCTATCTCAGAAGATCACCGTGCACTAATGGCTACGGTGATTGAAAGAATTGCATCCGCTGAGAGTGGATTGCACGAAGCCGCCAGAAGTTTACTGACGGGGTTTGAGGTACGAGGAAAAAAAAAGATGATGTACCTTCTGACAGTTATGCATATAGAATGCGCCCTGTATAGATAGTAGCCCGTGAGACTTGGTATGGTGTCAAAACTGACAGCGTGCCGAGGATCATAATCTCAGTACTAACATGTTGCCTTTCCTATGTAGGTGGCGGGGCGTCCGGTGGCTAGCCTGACTGACGAATTTGCCGAACTAGAGCGGCGTCTTGACGAGGCGGATGCGGACATTGCGCTGGTCAATAAACGGTTTGACGAGTCACAAGGTATGCGACTCCTCCGCAGGCACCTGGTAAGGGAGCTTGACGCCCATGCCTTACTATTTGTATGCTTTGATGCAGATGGCGCTGCTGCCGTGGAGAGGCTGCGAGCGGAACTCGCCCGAGCTAAAGAGCAAGCCCGAAAGAGTAATGCGGCTGCTTTAAAGGCGGCTGAAGAGCTGAAAGCCGAACGGGCTGCTCACTGCCGAAGCAAAGAGGAAATGGCCGAAATGGCCGTAAAGTTGAAGAATGCTACCGACCGTTGCGGGGTTCTTGAAAAAGAACGGCAAGCGGAACAAGAGGGCCTGAACAAGGCCACCGCTGAAGCCAAGGATGCTCGCTCTGCGATGAGAGCTATGAAAGAGGAGCTACGTCAGGCCGAAGAAATTGCGGCTGGAAAGCCTTTTCTGCTGCGGAGGAGATATACGGATCCGAAGTATGCTTAGTTGGATAAGCTGTGGAATTCGGAGGATGCTTATCTGGACCTAGCGGCGAGCGCTGCGGACGCGATTGAGCACTTCCGAGGCCAGAAGGGGCACAGAAGGGAAGAGCTATTTTGGTCGCAATTCCATAGTCCGGAGCGTCCTCTTCCGTTGGCCGGTCGGTTGGCCAAATGGGCCGAGCTGAATCGATTATCCGGACTTGCCATGAAGCACGTCATGACTCATTTGTGGCCAGGCAGACCCCAGCCGAAGAGTTATTTTAGCTTAGTGCAGCAGTTCCTTGGTGCGGTACCGCGTATGGACGCAATGAAGCGGTCGGCCTGTATTGAGGGTGCGCGGATGGCACTTGCCCATGTCAAGACATACTGGGCCGAGATGAAGGCCACCGACGTTGCATCCCAGGATTCGGACAGAAGCCGAGTACCTGTCGAGCACTATTTTGAGGAAGTCCTGCAGGGCGCTCGTTTAATAGAGACGCAGTGCTCGAAGGATGTTATGTTTGAATGACATGTGTAATTTTATGAAACATCGTTTCGATTTAATATAAGAGCTTTTTATACTTGTGCCTTCAAGTAGCAAACTACCTCCTGTGCGGCCGTTAATGTATATGTGTATATAACCTGAAAGATGGCAGTCCTTGGCTTCAGCCCCCACGCACATAGTGCGGGGGTGTTTGCAAAAAGGCGCATTGTCACACTTAATCCAACGTCTTGGTCCTGTAAAGGAGGTGATAGCGTAGCAAACTAGGCAACCGGACTATAATGCTTTATCACTTTCACTTAGCCATAGGGGTTCGATGGTGGGGCTACGATATAGCCCCTGGGGGCACCGCACTCTCCCGAATGCGGGGTGCATATGTGCCTGACCGGGAAACGGTCCTTCGTCTATGCGGAGGAATTCTAAACATTCCTGTGGGTCATCGAGTGGTTGACCAGTCTCACGCTACATCATGACAGTCAGTTTTCGGCTTTCTCTACTGAGGTGCTCACCAGGCCGAACCGGGGCACAATCGCAGTAGTTCTCCTGGTGCCGCGTTAGCCGATGAAACGGAACCGTAAGGTAGCAAAATACAGGACTCGGGCAAACCCAACATTTGACCAAAGACATGATTCGGAGCTGATGCATATAAGGCCTAACTCGAGACGCCGAACACTCCCTAAGGTATTCGGTCTTTATGAAAGCGGGCGGAACAATGCCCTAAGCCCCTGGTGTCCAGGTACGCGCTAAAATTCTGACGCGGCCGATGCCAAAACGCCAGCCTCCTCCTCGGCTATAGCAAGAAACCGGGGGATGTGTATCAACAAGAGACAGTAAAAAAGGTTTACGCAGGGTCTTAATCTGAAAAGAATCCTTGCAACGGGTCCCTACTGCACGTCTGCGCCTGTGTCTCCGTTGTGCCGTATCCTGGACGGGTGTAGCACGGTGTTCATCTGTAAAAAAGAAGAACTTAGTTTGAAAAAAAGGATCGTGCGGAAATGTAACTGGAAATAATCATAGTACGATTCAAAAATGAATAAAATTGAGCTTTATTGTCTCTTGTTGTACATGCATGGAGCCCCTTGTAAGGGGGGTACGCGACTAGTGAGCATCATGTTTATTTATGCCGGACTCGCCTAACCGTGTCCGGGGTCTGAACTACCTGCTTTAGACGCTTTTGGCCAGTAAGGCCGTATTAGTGTGAGGTTATTAAGGCAGTCTCACATTTTTTCCTTGAGGGATGCGCACAGCTTCCCCTTAATGAAATGATGCCTCGTGGACCGGGCATTTTAAGTGTAAGAGATGCATAGTGTGGTATTGCGTTAAAGCGGGCGAAAGCTTCGCGTCCCAGTAGTGCTTGATGGCTACTTCTGAATGGGGCGACGTGGAAGACCAACTTTTCGCGACGGAAGTTGTCGGCTGAGCCGAACATAACTTCCAGTAGTAGGGAGCCCGTACAATGGGCGTAAGTGCCTGGCATGATTCCTTGGAAGGAAGTGTTGCTATGGCTAATCCTGTTTGGGTCTATCCCCATATTGCGGATTGTGTCCTGATATAGCAGGTTTAAATCACTGCCGCTGTCCATTAGGACTTGCGTAAATTGAAGACCGTCGATGAGAGGTTCTAGTATCAAGGCAGTCCATCCTGCGTTCCGGATACTTTCAGCGTAGTCTTGATGGTCGAAGGTGATTGGTTTTGACAACCAGTGTTGGGACTCCGCTGAGGTAGACTGTGCGGCGCGTAATTCAATGGGCGCCGCTCTATTTTCCCCTTTTGTTACTTGAAGTAAGTTTACTATTTTGACCTCTTGTGGGAAATTCTTTTGTTTTCCGGTGCTCTGCTTGTGGGGTTCGTCGTCGTCCTCGCTTGGTGCGTCGAGCCCCTTGTGTTCGGCGTTGAGTCTGCCGGACTGCTTGAAGACCCAACAATCTCTGTGGGTATGGTTTGCAGGCTTCCCGGGAGTACTGTGGATTTGGCATATCCTGTCCAGGATTTTGTTTAAGTTGGATATCTCATCGCTGTTATCCTTAAGGGGCAGTTTTTTGTTGTTCTGTCGTGAGCTTTTGAATCCGGCGTTGACTGCCGCACTCTTTGGACTGTTCCCCTTAATCCGGCGCTGGTCCTTGCTGCGTCGTGGTTTCCCGTTTCCATCTCTGACTTCGGATGTACTTGGGTCGCTGGTACTGCATCTTGCTAGCTAGCTATCCTCTCCCGCGCAAAAGCGGGTCATGAGGCTTGTTAGTGCGGCCATTGTTCTTGGCTTTTCCTGGCCAAGGTGTCTGGCGAGCCATTCGTCTCGGACGTTGTGTTTAAAAGCTGCTAAGGCTTCGGCGTCCGGACAGTCGACTATTTGGTTCTTTTTGGTGAGGAACCTGTTCCAGAATTTTCGGGCTGACTCACCGGGCTGTTGGGTTATGTGACTTAAATCGTCTGCGTCCGGAGGTCGGACATAGGTGCCCTGGAAATTGGCCCGAAAAGCATCCTCAAGCTCTTCCCAACTACCAATGGTGTTTTTGGGGAGGCTTTTAAGCCAATGCCGGGCTGGCCCTTTGAGCTTGAGGGGTAGGTATTTTATGGCGTGGAGATCATCTCCTCTTGCCATGTGTATGTGGAGGATGTAATCCTCAATCCAGACTCCAGGGTCTGTAGTTCCATCGTATGCCTCTATGTTTACGGGTTTGAATCCCGCTGGGAATTCATGATCCAGCACCTCATCGGTGAAACATAGAGGGTGCGCGGCGCCCCTGTATTTGGGTATGCCGTGATGTTCGGACACTTGATGTGTTGTACTGTTTGCTGGAGCTTGCTCTCTTGGCCCGTAGATAGACCTAACTGGGCCATCCTTTTGCTGCGGATCGCGTGCCGGATTCTGTGCGGCGCCTCTTGCCGCTCTATTCTTGTTATGTGGTCGTCTATCCGACCGGGCGGCCTTTTTGCTTTTTGATTGCGGGGGCTCTAAGGCCTCCTCATCGAATTCGGGCAGTAGTTTGCGCTTTGGGTAGCTCTTTGTTTGGCGACTGTCGCCGTATTTGTCTGCGGTGTTGAGTACCTTGCTCCATCTGATTCTGAGTGCATCTTCCGCTGTTTTGAGCTTCCGCTTCTGCTTTTTCAGGCACGCGCAGTGGCAACGAGCCTTTTGTGGAGGTTCTTCTGCTCCAACGACTTGTCCGGTGTGAGATCGTCCGGACTGTTATCTTCGCCGGGGCTAGGTTGTTTATCCAAGTTGTCCTGTTCGGACTGTTGTTCGGTGGCGTGTTCGTCGTCCACCGGTTCGACCTGCTTGATGGCTGGGTTTGTGTGGCTGCCGTTTTTGTCGAGGCGGGACTTGGTGCGGCGTTTACGTTGCCGTTTTGACTGCTTTTCGAGGGATTTATCCTTCATAGCGTCCCGTTGTTCCTCGTTGCCACTTCCTTTAGGAGTATCCACCATGTATACATCGTGAGATGAGGTGGCCGTCCGGTATCCTATAGGTGCTGGTTCGTGGTTATCTCCTACATCGTCGTCCATGCCGTCGATGTCTTCGGAGTCGAAATTGAGCACGTCGTTTAAACTTTCGACAGTGGCTACAAAGTGGGTGGTGGGTGGGCGTCGAATTTCTTCATCTTCCGCATCCCAACCTTTCTGACCGTAGTTCGGCCAGGGCTCCCCTGACAAAGAGAGAGACTTTAATGAGTTCAGGATATCGCCAAAGGGCGAGTGCTAAAAGATGTCTGCGGCGGTGAACTCCATAACCGACGCCCAGTCAGATTCGACTGGCAGGGGCGCGGGAGATTCGGAGTTCGGAGAGGAGTCCGGCGCCTCGGAGTCACGGGCTCTGCAAAGGACAGGGACGGTGTTCGGCTCAATCGCCGTAGATATCATAGCCCCCGAGGTGATGTCCAACCACTCGTCCTCGATCGGCGAAATCGGCTCCGAACTAAGGGTGGAGCGGACGCTGGTGCGGCCTCCAGGACACTGTTCGGCGGCAGAGCTAGATCATACCCATCGAGACAGTGCGGCGCGCATGGCTGTGGCTCGAACCCGTCGAAGATCAAGTCCCCGCGGATGTCAGCC
This sequence comes from Triticum aestivum, assembly GCF_018294505.1. Taxonomy (NCBI): domain Eukaryota; kingdom Viridiplantae; phylum Streptophyta; class Magnoliopsida; order Poales; family Poaceae; genus Triticum; species Triticum aestivum. The sequence continues at coordinate 708,817,764 of NC_057810.1, read as the reverse complement.
GTGTAGTTCAAACTTCCAAACCTGACCTGATGGCCAGGGGCGTAGCTTTCGATCTGCTCCAGATGGCCAAGTGAATTGGCCCGCAGTGCGAAGCCGCCGAATACGAAGATCTGTCCGGGGAGAAAAGTCTCACCCTGGACGACATTGTTGTTGATGATCGAAGGAGCCATCGGGCCTAAAGGCGACGTCACAGAGGAACTCTCAATTGAAGCACCAATGTCGGTGTCAAAACCGGCGGATGTCGGGTAGGGGGTCCCGAACTGTGTGTCTAGGCGGATGGTAACATGAGACAAGGGACACGATGTTTTTACCCAGGTTCGGGCCCTCTAGATGGAGGTAAAACCCTACTCCTGCTTGATTAATATTGATGATATGGGTAGTACAAGAGTAGATCTACCACGAGATCTGAGAGGCTAAACCCTAGAAGCTAGCCTATGGTATGATTGTTGTTCGTCCTACGGACTAAAACCCTCCAGTTTATATAGACACCGGATAGGGTTAGGGTTACACAGAGTCGGTTACATTGGTAGGAGATCTACATATCCGTATTGCCAAGCTTGCCTTCCACGCCAAGGAAAGTCCCATCCGGACACGGGACGAAGTCTTCCATCTTGTATCTTCATAGTCCAGGAGTCCGGCCACCGATGATAGTTCGGCTATCCGGACACCCCCCAGTCCAGGACTCCCTCAGCTGGTGTGTTCCCTTACTTGGCCCATTAAGCCCATATCTTTGCCGGGGGTTGCCCGGAACCACTTCAGGTGACCCGGTATCACCCGGAATACTTTCGGTGTCCAAATACCATCGTCCTATATATGAATCTTTATCTCTCGACCATTTCGAGACTCCTCGTCATGTCCGTGATCTCATTCGGGACTTGGAACAAACTTCGGTCATCAAATCACATAACTCATAATACAAATCGTCATTGAGCGTTAAGCGTGCGGACCCTACGGGTTCGAGAACTATGCAGACATGACCGAGACACATCTTCGGTCAATAACCAATAGCGGATCCTGGATGCTCATATTGGCTCCTACATATTCTACGAAGATCTTTATCGGTCAAACCGCATAACAACATACGTTGTTCCCTTTGTCATCGTATGTCACTTGCCAGAGATTCGGTCATCGGTATCCTCATACCTAGTTCAGATTTCATGGCTTAGAGTCAGAGCTTGCATCCAGATCGGTGTCAAAGCTTGCATCGACATAACTCTTTAAGACGAACTCTTTATCACCTCCATAGCCGAGAATTATTTCCTTAGTCCTCTAAGGATAATTTTGACCAATGTCCGGTGATCTACTCCTAGATCACTATTGTACTCCCTTGCCAAACTCAGGGCAGGGTATACAATTGGTCTGGTACACAGCATGGCATACTTTATAGAACCTATGGCTGAGGCATAGGGGATGACTTTCATTCTTTATCTATCTTCTGCCGTGGTTGGGATTTGAGTCTTACTCAACTTCACACCTTGCAACATAGGCAAGAACTCCTTCTTTGACTTCCATTTTGAACTACTTCAAAAACTTGTCAAGGTATGTACTCATTGAAAAAAAATATCAAGTGTCTTGATCTATCTCTATAGATCTTGATGCTCAATATGTAAGCAGCTTCACCGAGGTCTTTCTTTGAAAAACTCCTTTCAAACACTCCTTTATGCTTTCCAGAAAATTCTACATCATTTCTGATCAACAATATTCCATCCACATATAATATCAGAAATGCTATAGAGATCCCACTCACTTTCTTGTAAATACAGGCTTCTCGAAAAGTCTGTATAAAACCATATGCTTTGGTCATACTATCAAAGCATACATTCCAACTCCGAGATGCTTGCACCAATCCATAAATGGATCACTAGAGCTTACACACTTTGTTACACCTTTTGGATTGAAAAAACCTTCTGGTTGCATTATATACAACTCTTCTTTAAGAAATCCATTAAGGAACGCAGTTTTGACATCCATTTGCCAAATTTCATAAAATGCGGCAATTGCTAACATGATTCAGACAGACTTAATCATCGATACGAGTGAGAAAATCTCATCGTATTCAACACCTTGAACTTGTTGAAAACCTTTTTCGAAAATTCGAGCTTTGTAGATAGTAACACTACTATCAGTGCCTGTCTTCCTCTTGAAGATCCATTTATTCTCTATGGCTCGCCGATCATCGGGCAAGTCCACCAAAGTCCACACTTTGTTCTTATAGATGGATCCCACCTCAGATTTCATGGCCTCAAACTATTTTACGGAATCTGGGCTCATCATCGCTTCCTCATAGTTCGTAGGTTCGTTATGGTCAAGTAACATGACCTCGAGAACAGGATTACCACATCACTCTGGTGCGGAACGTGCTCTGGTTGACCTACGTGGTTTGGTAGTAACTTGATCCGAAGTTTCATGATCATTATCGTTAGCTTCCTCACTAGTTGGTGCAGGCATCACGGGACGTTTTTTTGCGATGAGATACTTTCCAATTTGAGAGAAGGTACAATTACCTCATCAAGTTCTACTTTCCTCCCACTCACTTCTTTCGAGAGAAACTTCTTCTCTAGACAGGATCCATTCTTAGCAACAAAGATCTTACCTTTGAATCTATAATAGAAGGTGTACCCAACAGTTTCTTTTGGGTATCCTATGGAGACGCACTTCTTCGATTTCGGTTCGAGCTTATCAGGCTGAAGCTTTTTCACATAAGCATCACAACCCCAAACGTTAAGAAACGACAGCTTAGGTTTCTTGCCAAACCATAGTTCATATGATGTCGTCTCAACGGATTTAGATGGTGCCCTATTTAACGTGAATGCAGTTGTCTCTAATGCATAACCCCAAAACGATAGTGGTAAATCGGTAAGAGACATCATAGATCGCACCACATCCAATAAAGTACGGTTATGACGTTCGGACAGACCATTATGCTGTGGTGTTCCAGGTGGCATGAGTTTGTGAAACTATACCACATTGTTTTAATTGAAGGCCAAACTCGTAACTCAAATATTCGCCTCTGCGATCAGATAGTAGAAACTTCATTTTGTTGTTACGATGATTCTCCACTTCACTCTGAAATTCTTTGAACTTTTCAAATGTTTCAGACTTGTGTTTCATCAAGTAGATATACTCATATCTGCTCAACTCATCTGTGAAGGTCAGAAAATAACGATACCCGCCGCAAGCCTCAACACTCATCGGACCGCATACATCGGTATGTATTATTTACAACAAGTCAGTGGCTCGCTCCATTGTTCAGCAGAACGGAGTATTAGTCATCTTGCCCACAAGGCATGGTTCGCAAGCATCAAATGATTCATAATCAAGTGATTCCAAAAGTCCGTCCGCATGGAGTTTCTTCATGCGCCTTACACTAATATGACCAAAACGGCAGTGCCACAAGTATGTTGCACTATCATTATCAACTTTGCATCTTTTGGCATCAATATTATGAATATGTGTATCACTATGATCGAGATTCAATAAACCATTTATATTAAGTGTATGACCATAGAAGGTTTTATTCATGTAAATAGAACAACAATTATTCTTTGACTTAAATGAATAACCTTATTGCAATAGACATGATCCAATCTTATTCATGCTCAACGCAAACACCAAATAACATTGATTTTAGGTTCAACACTAATCCCGAAGGTAAAGGGAGTGTGCGATGGTGATCTTATCAACCTTCGAATCACTTCCAACACACATCATCACCTCGCCCTTAACTAGTCTCTGTTTATTTTGCTACTCCTGTTTCGACTTACTACTCTTAGCAACTGAACAAATATCAAATACCGAGGGGTTGCTATAAACACTAGTAAAGTACGCATCAATAACATGTATATCAAATATACTTTTATTCACTTTGCCATCCTTCTTATCCGCCAAGTATTTGGGGTAGTTCCGCTTCCAGTGACCATTCCCTTTGTAGTAGAAGCACTCAGTTCCAGGGTTAGGTCTAGCTTTGGGCTTTTTCACGGGAGTGGCAACTTGCTTGCCATTCTTCTTGAAGTTCCCTTTATTTTCCTTGCCCTTTTACTTGAAACTAGTGGTCTTGTCAACCATCAACACTTGATGCTTTTTCTTGATTTCTACCTTTACTGATTTCAGCATCGCCAAGAGCTTGGGAATTGTTTCCGTTATCCCTTGCATATTATAGTTCATCATGAAGTTCTAGTAACTCGCTGATAGTGACTAGAGAATTCTGTTAATCACTATCTTATCTGGAAGATTAACTCCTACTTGATTCAAGTGATTCTAGTACTTAGACATTCTGAGCACATGCTCACTAGATGAGCTATTCTCCTCCATCTTGTAGGAAAAGTACTTTGTCAGAGGTCTCATACCTATTAACACGGGCATGAGTCTGAAATACCAATTTCAACTCTTGGAACATCTCATATGCTCCATGTCGTTTAGAACATTTTTGAAGTCCCGGTTCTAAGCCGTAAAGTATGGTGCACTAAACTATCAAGTAGTAATCACATCGAGCTTGTCAAATGTTCATAACGTCTGCATCTGCTCCTCCAATAGGTCTGTCACCTAGCGGTGCATCAAGGACATAATCCTCAGATGACAGACCAAGTCCGCGTCATTGCTACTATCATCTTTCAACTTATTTTTCTCTAGGAACATATCCAAAATAAATGGGGAGCTACATCGCGAGCTATTGATCTACAACATAGTTATGCAAATACTATCAGGACTAAGTTCATGATAAATTAAAGTTCAATTAATCATATTACTTAAGAACTCCCAATTAGATAGACATCCCTCTAGTCATCTAAATAGTCATGTGATCCATATCAACTAAACCATGTCCGATCATCACGTGAGATGGAGTAGTTTTCAATAGTGAACATCACTATGTTGATCATATCTACTATATGATTCACGTTCGACCCTTCGATCTCAGTGTTCCGAGGCCATATCTGCATATGCTAGGCTCGTCAAGTTTAACCCGAGTATTCTGCGTGTGCAAAACTGGCTTGCACCCATTGTATGTAAACATAGAGCTTATCACATCCGATCATCATGTGGTGTCTCGGCACGACGAACTGTCGCAACGGTGCATACTCAAGGAGAACACTTATATCTTGAAATTTAGTGAGGGATCATCTTATAGTGCCAGCGCCATACTAAGCAAAATAAGATGAATAAAGGATAAACATCACATGCAATCAAAATATGTGACATGATATGGTCATCATCATCTTGTGCCTTTGATCTCCATCTCCAAAGCACCGTCATGATCTCCATTGTCACTGGCTTGACACCTTGATCTCCATCGAAGCATCGTTGTCGTCTCACCAACTATTGCATCTACGACTATCGCTACCGCTTAGTGATAAAGTAAACAATTACATGGCGATTGCATTTCATACAATAAAGCGACAACCATAAGGCTCCTGCCAGTTGCCGATAATGGTTACAAAACATGATCATCTCAAAGAACAATTTATATCTCATCACGTCTTGACCATATCACATCACAACAAGCCCTGCAAAAACAAGTTAGACGTCCTCTACTTTGTTGTTGCAAGTTTTACGTGGCTGCTACGGGCTTCTAGCAAGAACCGTTCTTACCTACGCATCAAAACCACAATGATTTTTCGTCAAGTGTGTTGTTTTAACTTCAACAAGGACCGGGCATAGTCAAACTCGATTCAGCTAAAGTTGGAGAAACTGACACCCGCTAGCCACCTGTGTGTGAAGCACGTCGGTAGGACCAGTCTCATGAACGTGGTCATGTAATGTCGGTCCGGGCCGCTTCATCCAACAATACCGCCGAATCAAAGTAAGACGTTGCTGGTAAGCAGTATGACTATTATCGCCCACGACTCTTTGTATTCTACTCGTGCATATAAAATCTATGCATAGACCTGGCTCGGATGCCACTCTTGGGGAACGTAGTATTTCAAAAAAAATCCTACGATCATGCAAGATCTATCTAGGAGAAGCATAGCATAGAGCAGGGAGAGTGTGTCCACGTACCCTCGTAGACCAAAAGTGGGAGCGTTTAGTAACACGGTTGATGTACTCAAACGTCTTCACGATCCAGCCGATCCAAGCACCGAATGTACGGCACCTCCGTGTTCAGCACACGTTCAGCTCGATGACGTCCCTCATTCTCTTGATCCAGTTGAGGCCGAGGGAGAGTTCCGTCAGCACAACGGCGTGGCGACAGTGATGATGAAGTTACCGGTGCAGGGCTTCGCCTAAGCACTACGACGATATGACCGAGGTGTGTAACTGTGGAGGGGGGCTCCGCACACGGCTAGGAACAATTGATGTATGTTCTAGGGGTGCCCTCCCCACATATATAAAGGAGGGAGAGGGGGGAGGCAGCCTAGGACGCGCCCAAGTAGGAGGAATCCTACTTGGGCCCCTAGTCCAATTCGCCCCCCCTACCATATTTGGACAACGGGGAAAGGAAGGAGGGGGGAGGGGAAGGAAGTAGGAGTCCTACTTCATACTTTCCTTTTCCTCCTCTCCTTTCCTTTTCTCGCCACGTGGCTGGCCCTATAGGGGGCGCACGAGCCCCTTGTGGGCTGGTGTGTTCCCTTACTTAGCCCATTAAGCTCACATCTTTGCCGGGGGTTGCCCGGAACCACTTCAGGTGACTCGGTATCACCCGGAACACTTCTGGTGTCCAAATTCCATCGTCATATATATGAATCTTTACCTCTCGACCATTTCGGGACTCGTCGTCATGTCCGTGATCTCATCCGGGACTTGGAACAAACTTTGGTCATCAAATCACATAACTCATAATACAAATCGTCATCAAACGTTAAGCGTGCAGACCCTGCGGGCTCGAGAACTATGCAGACATGACCGAGATACATCTCCGGTCAATAACCAATAGCGGAACCTGGATGCTCATATTGGTTCCTACATGTTCTATGAAGTTCTTTATCAGTCAAACCGCATAACAACATACATTGTTCCCTTTGTCATCGGTATGTTACTTGCCCGAGATTCGATCGTCGGTATCCTCATACCTTGTTCAATCTCGTTACCTGCAAGTCTCTTTACTCGTTCTGTAATGCATCATCCCGTAACTAACTCATTAGTCACATTGCTTGCAAGGCGTATAGTGATGTGCATTACCGAGAGGGGCCCAAAGATACCTCTCCGATACTCGGAGTGACAAATCGTAATCTTGATCTATGCCAACTGAACAAACACCATCGGAGACACCTGTAGAGCATCTTTATAATCACCCAGTTACGTTGTGACGTTTGATAGTACAGAAGGTGTTCCTCCGGTATTCGGGATTTGCATAATCTCATAGTCAGAGGAACATGTATAAGTCATGAAGAAAGCAATAGCAATAAAACTAAACGATCATTATGCCAAGCTAACGGGTGGGTCTTGTCCATCGCATCATTCTCCAATGATGTGATCCCATTCATCAAATGACCACACATGTCTATGGCTAGGAAACTTAACCAGCTTTGATTAACGAGCTAGTCAAGTAGAGGCATACTAGGGACACTCTATTCTGTCTATGTATTCACATATGTATCAAGTTTCCGGTTAATACAATTCTAGCATGAATAATAAAAATTTATCATGATATAAGGAAATATAAATAACAACTTCATTATTGCCTCTAGGGCATATTTCCTTCACATCCCACCTCCACTGCTGGTGGGGCTGGTGCGGGCGGGCGTCCTCCGATTGGCGGTGGCGCGCCGCGACAAAGGGCAGCGCTGGGAGGGGGCTTGTGCGTTCTCCACTCCCGTGGTTGCGCCTGGATGGAGCGTGGAGGCCACACGGGACGCCTTTGGGGGGCGGGAACGTGGTGGCTCGATTTGATCTGGCCAGTTTTGTCCATCGACTCCTAGGAGGCGCGGGGCTCTCCTCCGGTCACGTTGACGCCCATGATTGGAATCCCCTTAGGTGGTAGGTCCTAGCTCCGTTTAGGGTTCTCTTGTGCTTCGGGCTGGTCGGCGCGGGGTGGGAGCTCGCGATGGTTTGCATTGGTCGTTGGCGTGGTCGTGGCATGGTGGTTGGTGTCTGACGGCGGTGTGCGGGTTGGTCATGGCGGCCTCCTTCTCCTGAAACCCTCGCCCGAGACCCACCATATCTAGCCAGGCCTAGCCATTCCAATCTCGTCGGCCGCCGCTTCTCTCATCGATGATTCCCATGCCGTTGAGCCCTCACTTGACCCCTCTTTTTCCCAATCGGCTTCTCTAATCCTTGAAAACCTCTTTGACATTGGTTGGGCACCCAGATCACGCTGGAGCCTCCCCCTCGAGCTCATCTAAATCCCCCGGACGATGGTAGTTCGCCGAATACCCCACCACCGCGATCCTCTCCTCGAGCCGCACCCGCGGGACACCATCACTGTCGCCAAAGGCCACCGGAGGAGCCGCCACCGTTGACGCCGAGCCCTCCTCGCTGTCGTTAACCTCACAGTGATTCGCCACCGTTCCCCACCGTTAGGTCTTAACCATAGGGCTTAGATTAGATCAATTTATTTAACCGAAATAGTACGGGTTTAAACCGCCAACGGTTTTCTTCTTCTTTCTGTTAGTTAGCAGCCGCTGCTCGTTTTACTTAAGTATCGGTCGTTCGCCCGTTAGTGCCCGCAGCGGAGAACCGTAGCCAACCAAAACTTGCCACGTAGCCCCCTGGCCAACCCATAGAGTTCTTCTTTCTTTTAGTTAAATTTTTGTTTCAGATTGAGTATCAATTTTAGAATTCTTATATCTTTTATGTTTTAAATACTTTTTGAGTGATTCTTTTTGCATTTGTTTAAGAAATTTATGTAGTTTCTGTAGATTCAGAAAAAAAAAATCATGTTTGAAGATTTTAAATTTGAGTTTGATGAAATTTGTTCAAATTACTATTTTTCTTATATCTTTTATTTAAAAATAGGTTTTTACTTCATTATTTTTGCTAGTTGTCACTAGGACTTTTATCTATCCAGTATGGTTTTCCAGATTTCGTTTTGATTAACTTAAATTTGGTTTATTGCAAAAACTGTGTTGTTTGAATATAGTTTTGCTTTATTTCTTTTCCTATAGTTTTTATTTGTTTTTAACTATTTATTTTTTCACTATTCACAAATTATTTTATGTTTCTGCTAGATAAGAGTAGACAATTTTTATATGTTTCAAAAATTATTTTTTGCTTCTGTTTTGTCTTAAATTTTGTTTAAGTCATAAATAGAGTTTTATAATAGATTTTTATTTGTTTCTTTTTGCTAGCAAAATTTTATGAAAAAAACTTTCTGTTAACTCAGTTGCTTTATATTTTTTTCTGTTAATTTTTTAGTTTAGCATTTTCTTTGCGTTATGTTTAATTAGGACAAAATGTTGTTGTGTAGTTAAGTCATACAATTGTCTTTAGTAATTTCTTTATTGTTTTCTTTTGAAGTTTTATTTGGAGTTTTATTTGGTTTTCTTTGACTTTATTAATTCTTTGTTTTACTTGTTGATTGTTATATGATTGCTATTTAGAATGCTTATATGAATGCCATGTTTAATTAATATAGATTTTCATCGAAGAGTGACGAATAGTTCTATCAAGTTATTTCTGAGAGCGATATAATCTTCATCAACATACCAGGCAAGTTCACTTAGACAATATGTACATACCTATGTTATATTGCATTTGGTGTCACTATTTCAACAATTCCTCCAGTAGTATATTGAATCTTGTAGTTGAGTAGAAGCATGAGGTACAAACCCACACCCCTGTTACTAAGCCCCGAGAACGTTATTTATTTTAGTGCTACGCTATCGTAGATGGGGGATTGGTATGAGTGTTCGTGAGTGGTCTGCGAAGGAGGACTATATGTCAATGATGACAATTTCAAGATGGAAACTACAAGACCTGCATCTTCAAGACCTCAAGACTTCAAGATTCAAGACAAGATTTCAGTACACACTACAGCTGGGTGGAATGGTTGTGAGGCACCCTGGAGTACCCAGTGGATGCGTTGTGGGCTGGAGTAGGATGAATACTTCATGCCCGGAAGCTTACCTGTGCAACCACAAGACATTAAGGGCTCTGGCTTGGTGGACCCTAGTTGTGACTCTGGCCGAACGGTGCTATGAGATGTAGAAGAACGGTAGGATTGGATGGGCACCGACAGTGGCCTAGAGGAACTCTTCGGAAGACCATGTTCCGTTCATCCCGTTCTCAAACACCAGGAAGTGCGAGGATGTAATGGGAGGGATCAAATCTTGTGGGTAAAGTGCACAAAACTCTGCAGAGTTAAAACCTAATCTATTAGCCATGTCCCCGGTTTATGGACAATTTGAGCCTCTGGACTTGGATCTATCTCAGAACTCTCAACACCAGACTGAAAAGTAGGCAACTGATAATTATGGGCTATCAGACATCAGTGTCTTTCATGGGATTCCACACCCTTATTGATTTACTTCCGTTGTGATAAATAAGGTATACTCTGGATGTACGGTATTTATTTTATGTGTGATGTTATGGTATTTCATCGAAGTATTATGTGTGCCAGCATACTGATCCAAGGATGGCACAAAAAACATAGACTTGACCGTATTGGGTCGGGTCGCTATAGTACATGTTCTGTATACTTGGTATTGAAATATCATCACATGTAGCAATCCGCGAGAAAATAAAAACGTTCTACAATTCTTACATTGATATGATTCCATTTCATTTGGTATGCTTCTCACATTGCGCTTAAGATCATTTGCTGCATACATGTGCTCCCAACAATTGGTCGGATAAAAATTCGTGCATAAAATCAAACATGGAAATCTCGCTGACATGGTTTTCACAACAACCTATGCGGCATTCATTGGAGAGACTAGCTGCCTAACGAGCATCGTAGCCGCAACCAAAACGGGTTTGTTCCTATGTGACATTTTTTTATTGCAGATATTCAACTATGTTTTTGGGTATCATGAACAGTAGTGTAGTGGACAACAAAAATATTGTACATTGGCAAAAAAGTGTACTGGTTACTCTATATTTCAGTTTGGGTTCTCTTCCTCCCGGGACCCAAGATGTTCCGCCCTCTTTGCCCGAGTCAACTTCATAGCTCAGTCAAGCGCAACAGCTCAGAACGCCAACAAATTTGCTCTCATTGTTGGTGGCATAAGATAAATAACGGTGACGCTCCCGAAAGCATTTGGGGGGGGGGGGCTAGCGCCGCCTCGAGCCTCCCCTCCTCTTACCTCCCTCCCCTTGCCGCCGCCTTGATGTATGATACATCCATTTTGCATCATGCTTTTAGATCGATATTTATCGCATTATGGGTTGTTATTTCACGTTATGTCACAATACTTATGGCTCTTCTATCTTATTTTACAAGGTTTACATGAAGAGGGAGAATGCCGGCAGCTGGAATTCTGGGCTGGAAAAGGAGCAAATATTGGAGACCTATGCTGTGCAACTCCAAAAGTCCTGAAACTCCATGGAATGTCTTAAAATAAATAAAGAAAAATCGTCGCCAAAGATGAAGGCCAGGGGGCCCACACCCTGCTCACGAGGGTGGGGGCGCCCCCCCTAGGGCGCGCCCCTACCTCATGGGCCCCCTGGTGGATCTCCGATGCCCATCTTCTCCTATATGAAGTCTTTCGATGAGGGAAAAATCATAAGCAAACTTTCGGGACGAGACTCCGCCGCCACGAGGCGGAACCTTGGTGGAACCAATCTAGGGCTCCGGCGGAGCTGTTCTGCCGGGGACACTTCCCTCCGGGAGGGGGAAATCATCGCCATCATCATCACCAACGCTCCTCTCATCGGGAGAGGGCAATCTCCATCAACATCTTCACCAGCACCATCTCATCTCCAAACCCTAGTTCATCTCTTGTATCCAATTCTTGTCTCCAAGTCCGGGATTGGTGCTAGTAGGTTGCTAGTAGTGTTGATTAATTACTCCTTGTAGTTGATGCTAGTTGGTTTACTTGGTGGAAGATCATATGTTCAGATCCATTATGCATATTATTACCCCTCTGATTATGAACATGAATATGCTTTGTGAGTAGTTACGTTCTTTCCCGAGGACACGGGAGAAGTCTTGTTATTAGTAGTCATGTGAATTTGGTATTCGTTCGATATTTTGATGAGATGTATGTTGTCTAGCCTCTAGTGGTGTTATGTGAATGTCGACTACATAACACTTCACAATTACTTGGGCCTAGAGTAAGGCATTGGGAAGTAATAAGTAGATGATGGGTTGCTAGAGTGACAGAAGCTTAAACCCTAGTTTATGCGTTGCTTTGTAAGGGGCTGATTTGGATCCATATGTTTCATGCTATGGTTGGGTTTACCTTAATACTTTTGTTGTAGTTGTGGATGCTTGCAATAGGGGTTAATCATAAGTGGGATGTTTGTTCAAGTAAGAACAGCACCCAAGCACCGGTCCACCCACATATCAAATTATCAAAGTACCGAACGCGAATCATGTGAACATGATGAAAACTAGCTTGACGATATTCCCATGTGTCCTCGGGAGCGCTTTTCATATTATAATAGTTTGTCCAGGCTTGTCCTTTGCTACAAAAAGGATTGGGCCACCTTGCTGCACTTTATTTACTCTTGTTACTTGTTGATCGTTACAATTTACCTCATCACAAATCTATCTGTTACCACTTATTTCAGTACTTGCAGAGAATACCTTGGTGAAAACCGCTTATCATTTTCTTCTGCTCCTCGTTGGGTTCGACACTCTAACTTATCGAAAGGACTACGATAGATCCCCTATACTTGTGGGTCATCAAGACTCTTTTCTGGCGCCGTTGCCGGGGAGTGTAGCACCTTTGGTAAGTGGTATTTGGTAAGGAAAAATTTATATAGTATGCTGAAATTTTCTGTCACTTGTTACTATGGAAAGTAATTCTCTGAGGGGCTTGTTCGGGGTATCTTCACCCTGTCTAGTAGAGCAAAGAGTTGCTCCTCAACCTACTGAACCTATTGAAAATGAAACTCCTTTTGAATTTCCTTCGGGTATGATGGAAAAACTGCTAGCTAATCCTTTTACAGGAGATGGAACAAAGCATCCTGATAAGCACTTAATATATGTGGATGAAATTTGTGGATTATTTAAGCTTGCAGGTGTACCCGATGATGTTGTTAAGAAGAAGGCTTTCCCTTTATCTTTGAAGGGAGACACATTGAGATGGTATAGACTATGTGATGATATGAGATCATGGAACTATAAAAGATTGAAATTGGAATTTCATCAAAAGTATTACCCTATGCATTTTTTTCATCATGATCGCAATTATATATATAATTTTTGGCCTCGCGAAGGAGAAAGCATCGCTCAAGCTTGGGACAGGATTAAATCGATGTTATATTCATGCCCCAATCATGAGCTCTCAAAAGTGACAATTCTTCAGAATTTTTATGCTCGGCTTTCTGATAACAATCGCACCATGCTCGATACCTCTTGTGTTGGCTCTTTTATGATGAAGACTATTGAATTCAAATGGAATTTATTGGATAGAATTAAAGCAACTCTGAAGATTGGGACCTCGACGAAGATAAGGAGTCAGGTATGACACCTAAGTTTGATTGTGATAAATCTTTTATGGATACCGATATTTTCCGTAAGTTTAGCACTAAATATGGACTTGACTCTGAGATAGTAGCTTCTTTCTATGAATCTTTTGCTACTTATGTTGATCTCCCTAAGGAGAAGTGGTTTAAATATCATCCTCCCATAGAAGTAAAAGTAGCTGCACCTATTAAAGTTGAAGAAAAGACTGTCACTTATAATGATCCTATTGTTCCTACCTCTTATATTGAGAAACCACCTTTCCCTGTTAGAGTAAAGGATCATGCTAAAGCTTCAACTGTTGTTCGTAAAAGCAATATTAGAACTTATACACCTCCTGAGCAAGTTAAAGTAGAACCTAATATTGCTACTGTTAAAGATCTCTAGTCAGATAATATTGATGGGCATGTTATTCAATTCTGTGGTGAAACTGCTAGAATTGTTAAACCTTGTGCTAAAGATAAACATAGACCTGTGGTAGGCGTGCTTGTTATTTCTGTTAAAATAGGAGATCAATGTTATCATGGCTTATGTGATATGGGTGCTAGTGCTAGTGCAATACCCATTGACTTATACAAAGAAATTATGCATGATATTGCACCTATTGAGTTAGAAGAAATTGATGTCACAATTAAGCTTGCCAATTGAGATACTATTTCACCAGTGGGAATTGTTAGAGATGTTGAAGTCTTGTGTGCTAAAACTAAATATCCCGCTGATTTTCTTGTTCTTGGTTCTCCACAAGATAGCTTTTGTCCCATTATATTCGGTAGACCCTTCTTGAACACTGTTAATGCTAGGATAGGTTGCAAAAAGAATGTTGTTACTATTGGCTTGGATAATATGGTTCATGAGTTTAATTTCTCTAAATTTAGTAGACAACATCGTGAGGAAGAATTGCCTAGTAAGGATGAAATTATTGGTCTTGCTTCTATTGTCATACCTCCTAGTGATCCTTTGGAACACTATTTGCTAGACCATGAAAATGAGATGTTCATGAATGAAAGAAGGGAAATAGATGAAGTATTCTTTAAACTGGAACCTATTCTGCAACATAATTTTCCTGTTGAAATCCTAGGGGATCCTCCTCCTCCCAAGGGTGATCTCGTGTTTGAGCTTAAACCGTTGCCTGATAATCTTAAATATGCTTATCTTGATGAAAACAAAATATATCCTGTTATTATTAGTGCTAACCTTTCAGAGCATGAGGAAGAAAGATTATTGAAAACTCTGAAAAAGCACCGTGCCGCTATTGGATATACTCTTGATGATCTTAAGGGCATTAGTCCCACTCTATGTCAGCATAAAATAAATTTGGAAGCGGATGCCAAACCAGTTCGTGATCCTCAACGACGTTTGAATCCTAAAATGAAAGAAGTGGTAAGAAAAGAAATACTCAAGCTTCTGGAGGCAGGTATAATTTATCCCGTTGCTGATAGTCAGTGGGTAAGTCTTGTCCATTGTGTCCCTAAGAAGGGAGGTATTACTGTTGTCCCTAATGATAAAGATGAATTGATTCCACAAAGATTTATCACAGGTTATAGGATGGTAATTGATTTCCGCAAATTAAATAAAGCTACTAAGAAAGATCATTACCGCTTACCTTTTATTGATCAAAAGCTAGAAAGATTATGCAAACATACACATTATTGCTTTCTAGATGGTTATTCTGGTTTCTCTCAAATACATGTGTCGGCTAAAGATCAATCAAAGACTACTTTTACATGCCCTTTTGGTACTTTTGCTTATAGACGTATGCCTTTTGGTTTATGTAATGCACCTGCTACCTTTCAAAGATGCATGATGGCTATATTCTCTGATTTTTGTGAAAAGATTTGTGAGGTTTTCATGGACGACTTTTCCGTCTATGGTTCCTCTTTTGATGATTGCTTGAGCAATCTTGATCAAGTTTTGCAGAGATGTGAAGAAACTTGTCGGTGGGAATGACACCTATGGGATCACAAGAATCCCTACTACAGTCGCGGGGCGCGGGGTCGTGAGAAGAGCGGATCAAATAGATAGCACATGGTTCTTTATCCAGGTTCGGGCCGCGAGGATGCGTAAAACCCTACTCCTGCTTTGGTGGTTTGTTTATCTGTGTTCTTGAACTAGCAATGGGGCGTGAGGAGCTCCAAAAAACCGAATCCTCCTCCTGGTCGCCCTGGGCCTCCTTTTATAGGGAAAGGGGTTGCCACACTGGCACACAAGAGGTGGAAAGGGCACAGTGATGCGAGTTTATCCCTCGCATTACATGACAAGGCGCCTTTAATGCGTCTTGCTTAGGTGTCCTTGCTTTATCGGGGGCGGGGGAGAGCCCCGTCTCGTCCGTCGCCGCTCCCTTTCGTGTCGACACGCGCCCTGGCCAGCGGTGCCTGCGGTGCCATGTAGGCAGGCAGGCAGCTGAGGTGGCGCAGTGGTGGGTCTCCACGAAGATCCGCTTGCCGCCACGCAGGTGCTTGCCCAACTAGTTGGGTCGGCAGCTGCATGCAAACGGTGGTGGAGGTTTGATTGGCGTGGGCCTGATGGTGGCCCTACGGGTGTTCTTGGCAAGGGCCTCGCCGTAGCCCCGGCAAGGGTCTTGCCGTGGCGCCTGCTGTCATCCCCGGCAAGGCTCTTGCCGGGGGCCTTGTGGTCCTCTTGGCTGGGATCCCGCCAAGGGTCGTCATCTTCTATAGCGTGTATCTGATCTTGAATGTCTTCACAAAGATCTGCATGCCACCACGGGGATGTCTCCCAAATCCTTGCCCCATGGGGGCAGTGGACTCAAGGGTGATTCGCTCCATAGGTGTGGGGCGAGCTGCCACGGCAAGGGTCTTGTCGGGTTTGCTAAAACCGCCTCCCGGCAAGGATCTTGCCGGGGGAGTCCGCTTCATCCCCTTTGCTCTTTGTGGTCTTGGTCTTGGCGTCGTTCTGCTCCCTTCGAGCTTCGGCCTTACCTTGGCTCACCTTCCTTGCCTTGCTCAGTGCGGTGGTGCTCGCGGCTCAGACTGCCCGTGCACAGTTATAGGGGTACAAAAAGTGTACCCCTCTTTTTGTACACCGACAGGAGCCCCCGGTCCTGGGCCACACGTAAGCGCAATCGCGTCGTTGGGCTAGGCCCAAAAACGGTGCGCGGGCAGGCGGGGTGGTTTTTACTGCGGTAAGTCTCTTCGTGCACTGCACTTCCCATGCCTCCCGCGCGTGGCTCAGCATGGGGAGGCGTGCATGACGTGGGCGGCATGCGTGGGGCAGAGCTCTGCGCGCATGCGTCATGTCGTAGTAAAGGGGGCGGTTCATGCCTTCCCCATAAACGGGGGGAGGCGTGGAGGACAAGGCCGCGACGGCTGCGGAGGAGGAGCAGTTCACCCTGTGGGCGGCGGCCACCGAGGAGGTCAGCAGCGCCGACGCTGGAGCTCCGCTTGTCGAGGACGCGGCCGACGAGTCGTCGTCGGAGTAGGACGTGGCGGCGGGCTCGACGCCAGCCAGGGGGAGAGGGCGAGTCCTGGGCGGTCTACGCGGCCTCAATTGACCCTGGAGTGGTCCGGGCGCCATACGAGGGCCACGGCAGTGAAGGGGCTGACAAAGGCCGCTGAGAAGAAGAAGGCGACAGCCCCTTCCTCACCCGGGAGCGCACAAACCCCGCCGCCTTCTTCGCCTCCTCCGGCAGGCGTTGACTCGGATGATGATGTGGATCTCCCTTTTGATCTCGGGCCTCTCAGCCCGGAGAGGAAAAGGAAACTGGTGGAAGAGGAGGAGACGGATGACGAGTAAGTACTCCGTTCCTTACCGTCATTTCCATTTCCCCGAATCGGGTCGCTTGTCTTGATCCATTTTTGCTTTTGCAGGGAGGCAGAGACGTTGGCCCAGAGGTTGAAGAGGGCGAGGACCTCGGTGAGCAGTCAGTCCCCGGGCTGGGGCTTCAAAGACACCACTGGTGGTGCTGAGCAGCCCGGACAGCAGCCCCCGGCGCAGCCCCCAGCGTAAGTTCGTCACCCTCTTCTTACTCGACATGTGGTAGGCGCTCGATGCTATGATGCTGACCTTGTCGGGTTTGCAGGAGGGGAGCGGCAGCAGGAGGAGCCACAGAGGGCTACTCCTAACACACCACCCCCATCGACTACGCCACCGCGGGGGGCGTCCCCGGCAAGGGCATCAGGCACGGAGCCCACACCCATGGAGGAAGAGGGGAACTTGGGCGCTGGTGACTCTGCCATGGCGCCAAATGCTGGCGGAGAGGGGACTTCTGCTTCACAGCCTGGCACTGGTGAGTCGCCTGTCCTTCGTCTCTGTTTTTCCCTTATTCTTTTCTCGGCTTCATTGCTCCCATTGCTGCCCAGGCCCTCCTTCAACAGACATGGAGGACGTGGACACTATTGTTGGAGACATTGCTGAGGAGGCCGCGGCGGAGGCCAACAGGATTGCCGCCGAGGAGGCCACTGAAGACGCTGATGAGGCCGCCGCTGACGAAGCCGCCGAGGGTGCTACCGAGGACGCCGCTGCGGGGGCCGCCAAGGCGACCGGTGAGGCTTCTGTCGAGGGCGCCAGCGGTGGGCCTGCCGGTGAGGCCGGCAAGGCCTCCGCCGAGGAAGAGGTGGCGGGTGACCAGCCTCCCTCCTCCTCAACCTTGGGCCCCGGCAGATATCTGAAGGTGGGCGACGATCTTTTTGTCCATCTTCCAGGGGCGTCAAGCCGAGCGCCCACCGAAGGGGAAGCCTTTGACGGCGAGGTGCTTGCCGCCACCGGGCTTGAGGTGGTTGATGAGCCGGGCGTTGGCGGCGACGGTTCTCCAGAAGAGCAGCTTTTCCGCGCCATGGGGGCCGATTTCCGGAAGCTCCAAGTGCTCTACCGTGCCCGCCTGGACAAGGTCAAGTCCAGGATGGCAACGGTGGACAACACGGAGGTGGACTTCAAGGCGTGCGTCGCTGAGACGCAGACCTAGTTCCACCAGACTCGTGAGGAGCAGAGGGCCTTTCAAGAGGAATTGGCCAAGCGCGAGGTGGAGCTCACCATGAAGATGGCCGACATCGAGAAGGCCCAGGAAAAGACGGCGAACTTGGCTGCCGCGGCCGAAGCCGCCCGGAACCAGCATCAAGCCGCCTTGGATTCCCAGGAAGAGGACCTCTCCGCGCGTGAAGCAAAGCTTATCGCAAGGCTCCACGGCAAGGATGAGGAGCTCGAGGCCCTTGTCGTGCGACGGACTCGCAAGCTGGAGCAGATGCACAAAGAGGCACTCGATGCCCAAGCTCTGGCCCATGCCGGCAAGGTGAAGGAGCTGGAAGCAGAGCAGGACGGGCTGAAGGAGCAAGCCCTCAAGCTATCCGGCGAGAAGGGCACGCTCAACCGCGCCTTGGTAGAGGTGCAAGGAGCAGTCATCAGCAGGACTGGGGAGCTCTCCGACGCGCGGAACTCCATCAGAGACCTCAAGCTAAAGCTGGAGGATCTCGAGAAGATGTTGTCGGAGAGCAGGGCTCGGGAGGAGACCTTGACCAGGAGCCTCGAGGAGGAGAAGCAGCTGCGGGCAAACAAGGCCGCCTCCCACCAGGAATATGTGGTGGCTGAGAACAAGTGGATCAGCCATCTGGAGGTCGTTGCCGGCAGGGTCACCTCACAATTGGCCACCATGGGGATTCCAAACGTGAGGTACGCCCCCGAGCGCAGCGGGACCATCAACGCCAAGCTGACCCAGTTCTTCAAGGGCATCCTCGGAGCCATGGCCTATCTTCACTCCAACAGGACGGCCACGCAGGCCGAGGAGGCCCGGCGACTTTGCCGGAGGGTCGTGACCAAGGTCCTCACCAAGATGGCGTACTGGAATCCCGACCTTGACTTCGCGGCCGCGATGAAGAGCTTGATGGATGGTGTTGACCTCACGTTGCTCAAGGAGCGCATCAAGCCCATCACCGACTGCATCGACGAAATCAAGAGGGTGGAAGGCCAGTGCCGGGATTAGGCATCCCTTTCTTCTTCGCCGCTGCGGGTCCCCGACCAAGACAATTTTTATCTTTAGTTAGAACCGCAGCTATGACGTGATGTAATATAACTTTGAAGTACTCTTAATTTTCATGCATGTTATTTCCCCGTTCAATTCCTCTTTGTATGCGTGCCCCACGTCGATCGGTTAGGCTTGCCGGCGCGGAAGCCCCTATCGGTGTTTTGGGGACGGATCCCCAGGGCCTGTCGGGTACGCGTGCTGCCGGATGAGCCACCTTTTCGTTCCGAACGCGGCCGCTCGAACTGTCGAGCTTGAGTCGAGTCAGAATCGAGGGCGTTGTCAATCGCGGAAGGTTACTCTGCCATTCTCAACGCAGCCGCTTGAGCTGTTGACCGGACTCAAAACAGGGCAAGGGCATTGCCGATCGTGGGAGAGCCCCCTGGCGTGCAGGTTTCTCATACAAAGGCGTGACATCTCCGGGGGGAATAACCTCAAATAGGAAGGGTAGCACAAATAAGGGTTCAGTGCAACTTAGCTTCTATTGGCGATCGCTCGAGTGTCGATCTTCTGGCCTCCTTTCTTCTTCAAGGGTCACGAAGATGAAGGAGTGCCGGGCTAACTGCTAAAGCCGATTCTCACAACTGCGCCCCCTACCTGGCGCGCAAAAGATGTTGGTGGGAACGACACCTATGGGATCATAAGAATCCCTACTACAGTCGCGGGGCGTGGGGTCGTGAGAAGAGCGGATCAAATAGATAGCACACGGTTCTTTATCCAGGTTCGGGCCGCGAGGATGCGTAAAACCCTACTCCTGCTTTGGTGGTTTGTTCATCTGTGTTCTTGAACTAGCAATGGGGCGTGAGGAGCTCCAAAAAACCGAATCCTCCTCCTGGTCACCCTGGGCCTCCTTTTATAGGGAAAGGGGTTGCCACAGTGGCACGCAGGAGGTGGAAAGGGTACAGTGATGCGAATTTATCCCTCGCATTACGTGACAAGGCGCCTTTAATGCGTCTTGCTTAGGTGTCCTTGCTTTATCGGGGGCGGGGGAGAGCCCTGTCTCGTCCGTCGCTGCTCCCTTTCGTGTCGACACAGCCCTGGCCAGCGGTGCCCGCGGTGCCATGTAGGCAGGCAGGCAGCTGAGGTGGCGCAGTGGTGGGTCTCCATGAAGATCCGCTTGCCGCCACGCAGGTGCCTACCCAACTGGTTGGGTCGGCAGCTGCATGCGAACGGTGGTGGAGGTTTGATTGGCGTGGGCCTGATGGTGGCCCTATGGGTTTTCTTGGCAAGGGCCTCGCCGTAGCCCCGGCAAGGGTCTTGCCGTGGCGCCTGCTGTCATCCCCGGCAAGGCTCTTGCCGGGGGCCTTGTGGTCCTCCTTGGCTGGGATCGCGCCAAGGGTCGTCATCTTCTATAGCGTGTATCTGATCTTGAATGTCTTCACAAAGATTTGCATGCCACCACGGGGATGTCTCCCGAATCCTTGCCCCGTGGGGGCAGTGGACTCAAGGGTGATTTACTCTGTAGGTGTGGAGCGAGCTGCCACGGCAAGGGTCTTGCCGGGTTTGCTAAAACCGCCTCCCGGCAAGGATCTTGCCGGGGGAGTCCGCTTCGTCCCCTTTGCTCTTTGTGGTCTTGGTCTTGGCGTCGTTCTGCTCCTTTTGAGCTTCGGCCTTAGCTTGGCTCACCTTCCTTGCCTTGCTCAGTGCGGTCGTGCTCGTGGCTCAGACTGCCCGTGCACAGTTATAGGGGTACAAAAAGTGTACCCCTCTTTTTGTACACTGACAAAACTAATCTTGTCTTGAATTGGGAAAAGTGCCACTTTATGGTTAATGAAGGTATTGTCTTGGGGCACAAAGTTTCTGAAAGAGGTATTGAAGTTGATAAAGCCAAGTTTGATGCTATTGAAAAGATGCCATGTCCCAAGGACATCAAAGGTATAAGAATTTTCCTTGGTCACGCCGGATTTTATATGAGGTTCATTAAGGACTTCTCGAAAATTTCTCGGCCTCTGACTAATTTATTACAAAAAGATGTACCATTTGTCTTTGATGATGATTGTGTAGAAGCATTTGAAATACTTAAGAAAGCATTAGTCTCTGCACCTGTTGTTCAGCCACCTGATTGGAATTTACCCTTTGAAATTATGTGTGATGCTAGTGATTATGATGTAGGTGCTGTTCTAGGGCAAAGATTTGATAAGAAGTTAAATGTTATCCATTATGCTAGTAAGACTGTAGACAATGCTCAAAGAAATTATGCTACTACCGAAAAGGAACTTTTAGCAGTTGTATTTGCTTGTGATAAATTCAGACCCTATATTGTTGATTCTAAAGTAACTATTCACACCGATCATGCTGCTATTAAATATCTTATGGAAAAGAAAGATGCTAAACCTAGACTTATTAGATGGGTTCTCTTGCTGCAAGAATTTGATTTGCATATTGTTGATAGAAAAGGAGCTGAGAACCCCGTTGTAGACAACTTATCTAGGTTAGAGAATGTTCTTGATGACCCACTACCTATTGATGATAGCTTTCCTGATGAACAATTAAATGTCATAAGCACTTCTCATAGCACTCCATGGTATGCTGATTATGCTAATTATATTGTTGCTAAATTTATACCACCTAGCTTCACATACCAACAAAAGAAAAAGTTCTTTTATGATTTGCGACATTACTTTTGGGATGACCCACATCTTTATAAAGAAGGAGTAGATGGTGTTATTAAAGTTGTGTACCTGAGCATGAACAGGAACAGATCCTACGCAAGTGTCACTCCAAAGCTTATGGAGGACACCACGCTGGAGATAGAACTACACATAAGGTATTGCAATCTGGTTTTTATTGGCCTACTCTCTTCAAGGATGCCTGTAAGTTTGTTTTGTCTTGTGATGAATGTCAAAGAATTGATAATATTAGTAGACGTCAAGAAATGCCTATGAATTATTCACTTGTTATTGAACCATTTGATGTTTGGGGCTTTGATTATATGGGACCTTTTCCTGCCGTTAAATGGATATACACATATTTTAGTTGTTGTTGATTACGTTACTAAGTGGGTAGAAGCTATTCCAACTAGTAGTGCTGATCATAACACTTCTATTAAAATGCTTAAGGAAGTTATTTTTCCGAGGTTTGGAGTCCCTAGATATTTAATGACTGATGGTGGCTCACATTTTATTCATGGTGCTTTCCGTAAAATGCTTGCTAAATATGACGTTAATCATAGAATTGCATCTCCATATCACCCACAGTCTAGTGGTCAAGTAGAATTGAGTAATAGAGAGCTCAAATTAATTTTGCAAAAGACTGTTAATAGTTCTAGAAAGAATTGGTCCAAGAAACTTGATGATGCATTATGGGCCTATAGAACTGCATATAAGAATCCTATGGGTATGTCTCCGTATGAAATGGTTTATGGAAAAGCATTTCACTTAGCTCTCGAACTAGAACATAAGGCATATTGGGCTATTAAAGAGCTCAACTATGATTTCAAACTTGCCGGTGAGAAGAGGTTATTTGACATTAGCTCACTTGATGAATGGAGAACCCAAGCCTATGAAAATGCCAAGTTATTTAGAGAAAAAGTTAAAAGATGGCATGAAAAAAGGATACAAAAGCGTGAGTTTAATGTAGGTGATTATGTATTGCTATACAACTCTTGTTCAAGATTTTTTGCAGGAAAACTTCTCTATAAATGGGAAGGTCCCTACGTTATCGAGGAGGTCTATCGTTCCGGTGCCATAAAAATCAACAACTTTGAAGGCACAAATCCGAAGGTGGTAAACGGTCAAAGAATCAAACATTATATCTCAGGTAATCCCATAAATGTCGAAACCAATATTATTGAAACCGTAACCCCGGAGGAATACATAAGGGACACTTTCCAGACCGTTTGAGACTCCGAAAAGGAATAGGTATGTGGTACGGTAAGTAAACCGACTCCAAAACAATTTTTAAGGCAATATTTCTCCGTTTTGGAATATTTAGAAAAATAGAAAAATAAGTGGAAGTCCGGGAAGGACATGAGGCCTTCACGAGGGTGGAGGGCGCGCCCCCTACCTCGTGAGCACCCCGTGTGCCCTCCGGACTCCGTTTTCTTGCACGATACGTATTTTGGTCGGTAAAAATTCATTATATATTCTCCCGAAGGTTTTGACTCCCGTATCACGCAAATATCCTCTGTTTTGTTTCAAACCGTCCTACTGCAGGTTAGATCAACATGTCGTCTCAAGATTCAGAGGAGGATTGCCCAGTTTCTTACCGACCTTTAGATAAAAACATATTCAAGGATACCTATCCATATATATCGTACCCTGATGAGGAAGATGAAGATGAACCAGTTCCCCCTCGCTTCAAGCAAGAAAGCAAAGAGGAATTATGCAAAAGGATAATAAAGCTTGAGATCGAGAATGATGAGTTGAGGATTGATAATTTCACCCTCAGACGCAAGTTGGAGAAAGAGAAGGGCAAGCCTGCATCATCGACAACAACTCCACCTTCTTCACCAACAACAAAGGAGACATAATCACATGGGTATGGGCACTCCCCTTGGCAACTGCCAAGCTTGGGGGAGGTGCCCCGGTATCGTATCTCCATCACAACTCCTATCTTTACCATTTTTCTTAGTTCGATCCTATTAGTAGTATCTTGATTTAGTAGAATAAAGTCCTGGCATAATCTAGTTTTGAAGTTTGCTTTATGATCCCTCTATGTAATCGAGTCCGTGAGCTATATATAATAAAGATTAGTGTTGATTCAAGGGCTTGATTACTTTGCCATGATCTTGGGTGAATAAAAGAAAAGAATAAAAAGAAACAAAGAGTTCATATTGATCTTATTGAGAGTAATGACTTCACATAAAAAGAGTATGATGATTAAAAATTGTTGGGAGTTGGCAAATATAGTTTTGGTCATCGTTGCAATTAATAGGAAGTAATAAGGAGAGAGAGGTTTCACATATAGATATATTATCATTGACATCTTTTATGATTGGGAGCACTCATTAAAATATGACATGCTAAAGAGTTGATGTTGGACAAGGAAATCAACATAATGAGTTATGTTTTCTTGTATCTGAGATAAAGTATGTTGTCATGGATCCTCTAACATGTTGAGCTCGCCTTTCCCCCTCATGCTAGCCAAATTCTCAGCACCAAGTAGAGATACTACTTGTGCTTCCAAATACCCTTAAACCAGTTTAGCCATGAGAGTCCACCATATCTACCTATGGATTGAGTAACATCCTTCAAGTAAGTTGTCATCGGTGCAAGCAATAAAAATTGCTCTCTAAATATGCATGACTTATTAGTGCAGAGAAATAAGCTTTGTACGAACTTGTTGTGGAAGTAATAAAAGCGACGGACTGCATAATAAAGTTCCACATACAAGGGGCAATATAAAGTGACGTTCTTTTGCATTAAGATTTTCTGCATCCAACCATAAAAGCACATGGCAACCTCTGCTTCCCTCTGCGAAGGGCTTATCTTTTATTATTATCTTCTACCTTATGCAAGAGTCACGGTGATCTTCACCTTTCCTTTTTCATTTTATCCTTTGGCAAGCCCAACATGTTGGAAAGAACATGATATATATATCTAATTGGATGTAGGGGAGCATGAATTGTTATTGTTGACATTACCCTTGACGTAAAAGGTTGTGGGGCAAAACTATAAGCCCCTATCTTTCTCTGTGTCCGATTAAAACTCCGTAACCACAAGTATTGCATGAGTGCTATCAATTATGAAGGACTAAGTGATAGTTGAGTATGTGGACTTGCTTTTAAGCTCTGACATAGAC
Organism: Triticum aestivum; assembly: GCF_018294505.1. NCBI lineage: Eukaryota > Viridiplantae > Streptophyta > Magnoliopsida > Poales > Poaceae > Triticum > Triticum aestivum. The sequence goes on along the minus strand of NC_057810.1, from coordinate 708,792,550 downwards.
TCTTTCCGATGTTATGATAAATTGCAATTGCTTCAATGACTGAGGTTATAATTTGATAGTGCCCAATAAAGTTTCTGATTCATACTTTTGCATTGTGAAAAGATCATCACTTGAACGTAAGTAATCATATGACAAATCTATATATGTTGCTGCTATGAGAATAATCATGATGCCTTCATGTCCGTATTTTATTTTTATCGACGCCTCTACCTCTAAACATAAGGACATATTTATGGTTATCAGCTTTTCGCTTGAGGACAAGAGAGGTCTAAGCTTGGGGGAGTTGATACTCCATTTTGCATCATGCTTTTAGATCGATATTTATCGCATTATGGGCTGTTATTTGACGTTATGTCACAATACTTATGGCTATTCTCTCTTATTTTACAAGGTTTACATGAAGAGGGAGAATGCCGGCAGCTAGAATTCTGGGCTGGAAAAGGAGCAAATATTGGAGACCTATTCTGTGCAACTCCAAAAGTCCTGAAACTCCATGGAATGTCTTAAAATAAATAAAGAAAAATCGTCACCAAAGATGAAGGCCAGGGGGCCCACACCCAGCTCACGAGGGTGCCCCCCCCGGGTGCGCCCCCCCCGGGTGCGCCCCCTACCTCGTGGGCCCCCTGGTGGCTCTTCGATGCCCATCTTCTCCTATATGAAGTCTTTCGATGAGGAAAAAATCATAAGCAACCTTTTGGGACGAGACTCCGCCGCCACGAGGCGTAACCTTGGCGGAACCAATCTAGGGCTCCGACGGAGCTGTTCTGCCGGGGAAACTTCCCTCCGGCAGGGGGAAATCATCGCCATCATCATCACCAACGCTCCTCTCATCGGGAGAGGGCAATCTCCATCAACATCTTCACCAGCACCATCTCATCTCCAAACCCTAGTTCATCTCTTGTATCCAATTCTTGTCCCCAAGTCCGGGATTGGTGCTAGTAGGTTGCTAGTAGTGTTGATTACTCCTTGTAGTTGATGCTAGTTGGTTTACTTGGTGGAAGATCATATGTTCAGATCCATTATGCATATTATTACCCCTCTGATTATGAACATTAATATGCTTTGTGAGTAGTTACGTTTGTTCCTGAGGACACGGGAGAAGTCTTGCTATTAGTAGTCATGTGAATTTGGTATTTGTTCGATATTTTGATGAGATGTATGTTGTCTAGCCTTTAGTGGTGTTATGTGAACGTCGACTACATAACACTTCACCATTACTTGGGCCTAGAGGAAGGCATTGGGAAGTAATAAGTAGATGATGGGTTGCTAGAGTGATAGAAGCTTAAACCCTAGTTTATGCGTTGCTTCGTAAGGGGCTGATTTGGATCCATATGTTTCATGTTATGGTTAGGTTTACCTTAATACTTTTGTTGTAGTTGCGGATGCTTGCAATAGGGGTTAATCATAAGTGGGATGTTTGTTTAAGTAAGAACAGCACCCAAGCACCGGTCCACCCACGTATCAAATTATCAAAGTACCGAACGCGAATCATATGAACGTGATGAAAACTAGCTTGACGGTATTCCCATCTGTCCTAGGGAGCGCTTTTTCTATTATAAGAGTTTTTCCAGGCTTGTCCTTTGCTACAAAAAGGATTGGGCCACCTTGCTGCACTTTATTTCTCTTGTTACTTGTTGCTCGTTACAATTTACCTCATCACAAAACTATCTGTTACCACTTATTTCAGTACTTGCAGAGCATACCTTGCTGAAAACTGCTTATCATTTCCTTCTGCTCCTCGTTGGGTTCGACACTCTTACTTATCGAAAGGACTACGATAGATTCCCTATACTTGTGGGTCATCAATGTACTGACGGGAAAAGCTCGGCCAGTGCTGGCGGTAGCGGGGTGCTTTTCTTCCCCCGCTCAGTCCGGCGGGCTCAGGCCTCAGGGTCGGGAAGCGGCACGATGTTCGCTCGGGGCGCAGTAGTAGCAGCCAGCAGCCAGCGACAGAGATGTGGGTTGTGGGCAGTGGTGTGAAGGGGCTGCAGCGGCAGTGGTGCGCGGTGGGCTCCGGTGGCGATGGGCGGCCGGATCTGGGCCCAGGCGACGCGGGCTGCAGCCATCTGCTATTGCCATGGCCGCGACTACTGGTGGTGGAGGAGTAGCGGCGGTGGTAGGTGGGCATGCCGGTCGGGATCCAGGCGTGCCGCCAGCTGGACGATAGCGGCACTGCAGATGGGCTCCCTGATAAGTTTTCTTGGCTGTCGGCGGTGGTCCTTGGGGGCCCTCCTTTCCAGTGGTAGAGCCTGCGACAGTGGCTCTGCACCTTTCTGAGTCGGCCGCTGAGATGGGGCGGCACAGGAGTGTGTCCGGTGGGGACGTTGGCTGGAGGGATGGGGGGTGCCAACATACTCGGGCCACCCTTCACTGGCCTAGGGGTGTGCCGGTCCAAATGCGTCCGCTCTCCCACCTCCCTTTTTCCCCAGCCGCGTGCGGGCTGTCCCCGCTCCGGCAGTGTTAAAGCCAGGTCATATGTTGCGAGTCATCGGTCGGGGCTGTCCCTCTGGTACAAAGCTGACCTCTTTGGATGGTCTTAGGGTTCCTGGATGATGGGTGGCGGCCCTGAGGGCAGGAGGCATGGCGTTTAGGGGCAGAACTTGCGTCTCAGGTGCGGGCGTCAGCCATGGCTTCACGGGGGGCTTGGCTGCGGGTGGTTAGCGGAGCGGGGGTGTGTCGGAGTGGTGTGAGCGTTGGGGTACATCACTTTCCCAGTCCTTGTACTGGTCGGCGGTTGCATCCGCGGACATTGTATTCTTCTTTAAGGCTCTGCCGTGGTTCTTTCACTCCTTACATGTGGCTCCGGGTGAAAACTTGATTTTCGGATCAGACGGTGGCAGTTATCCATGATCGTACCCTTCTGGCCAGCACCATCCTGGAGTCCTTACTTCGTAATTGTCAGTCTAACCCCTCCTCGCTGGCTCCAAGTAGTTCTTTGCTCATTCCTAGTTTGCTTGGTTGTCGTTCGAATGGTGTGACGGTGCCCGCCACATTTTATCTTGCCTTCGGTATGTGTGTTCTGTGTCGTGGTGGCATGTGTTTGTATCGATTCGCTCGGATGTATGTGGTGATGGTTGCTTTATAATATAATAAAGTGGGGTAACCCTTTTGGGTAAGATAAATAGCCATAGCCCAATATTATAACCGCTGTTGGGCATAGTTTCAGTGGCTACCAAGTAGAAGAGGTTGTCCCTAACGAGCGAGGTAGTGTGAACTACATCTGCGGGCAGGGAAGGGAATGAATTTTTATTAGAATCCGAATGTCGGCCCTCACATCATTGTGACAATGAAAGCTCCATTTAGCGAATCGAATAAATTTTAAGAGTCTTCAGCCCAGGGCGTGCCTTGTGTCGTGGGATTGTCACGGCAGATGTCCTCTTGCAAGGACTTAGTCGTGGAGCCATCGCAACTAGGAAGCTTAAAGGGGTTAATCGGGACAAAGGACACGGGAGATTTATACTAGTTCGGCCCCTTACGGTGAAGGTAAGGCCTACGTCTAGTTGGGTTGGTATTTCTTGATGTTTCGATGACTAGGGAGCGAGATACGCTATGCCCGGCTCTTGATGAGTTGTTTCTTGCCCTAAGCCGCCAGCGGGTCGTCCCCTTATATACACGGGTTGATGCCCTGCGGCTTACAGAGTCCCGGCCGGCTCATAAACACTGTTCGGCTCGGAGACTAGTTAAATCTACCTTATGATACAAGTCATGCCATTATGGAGGTTTACTACGACGGGCCTTAAGTCGCCCGTGGGCTTTAGACCCTTTATTGAACCACCATCTTCATGCTTGGTCTTGGGCTTCTTCTGATAGATCTCTCTTTACATAACCCGGCCCCTCATGGACGGCTTATACAAATAGTTATATTCCCAACATTAGGGCCCAGATTGATTTGAAACGGTTCATGTCAATCTTAAAATACCTTAAGAAATATGCCTTCGGTCTTCTGTCTGCGCAAAGGGTTTAACCCGCCATGATGTCATCCTCTGGATCCGTGTTAGCCCGTCGTGACGTCATCTCCAATTAAATCCTTATTTTATTCTGCTATATCTTCAACGGATCTTTGCCTTTACTGATTGTCCCAAAACCCGAGGCGTCGGGGTCGATGGATAATGATATTCAATCTCCTCGTTTCACGCACCGTCCCAGTCGGCCCTTCCCTATAAATAGGCTCGACCTAGGTCCTTTTCATTTTCTCCCTCAGTCGTCTTCATCTTCTCCCTGCCTCCTATTACTCGAGCTCCGCCGCCGCCGCCACCGTCGAGCTCCTCGTCTTCTCCAACTCAGGTCGCTGCATCAACCTGACTTAATCAGAGAAACGCGACGGAACCCTGCAGCAGCTCTACATTCGTAAGCCCTTTTCCTTTCCTGCGTTTAGATCTGTATTGCGGCCTCCCGAGTTCGTCGGTGTTCATCACCGCCCGTTGCAAACCCTTGATATTTTTCCTTTGCCGTCCTCCTTTTTGATCTTTAGACAACTAGAACTACTGCGATGGCTGTTCCGCATCCATCTTGAATAGAAATAGATCTCATTTCCCTTGTTTAAAGGCCTCCTTCGAGTGTATGAACTTCTCTGTACTGGCTTTAGGTCTAGAAATTTTTCTTTTTAGAGCAATTGTTTGATCCAAAATAATAGCTGAAACTTGTGAAACTTGTTTGTTCCACACTTAGCCAAAAATCTGCACCTGTTGACTCTGTTCAACTATGATAGTCCATATAGCCTTGGTTGCTTCTGGCGATTTAAGAAAATTTAACTGCCTTTGATACTTGTAGCGGCTTAATTAGCACTGAATAATTACTCATATATCATTAGGCCCCTTCTTAAGCCGCCGTTTTGAATAAACTCATGATGTTCTCCTCCGGGTTATAAATTGAACCGGAAATTTTTTCTTTTGTCATAGGTTTCAATTTGCCTAATGGCTCCCAAGGCTCCCAAACCTCCGGTGACCTGCAACTAGGTCAAGTCCATCGTTACAGAAAGCACTTTTTCTGATTTTGTGAAATCCGGCCATCTGCCCAAGAAAGAGATCATGTCTTATCGTGCTCCTAACCCGTCAAAGGAGAAGCCTCAACCCAAGGAGGGGGAGGTGATCGTGTTTACTGATCACATCAACCGGGGCTTCGCTCCACCCGGTTCAAAATTCTTCAGGGATGTTTTGCATTTCTTTGATCTCAGACCTCAAGACATCGGGCCCAATTCCGTGTCAAATATTTGCAACTTCCAACTCTTCTGCGAGGTGTACTTGGAGAAAAACCCAGCTTACTTTTATTCAGAGAATTGTTTTACTTAAACCGGCAGAACGAACGCGCGAACGGGCCCAGTCTGTAACTTGGTGTCATCTCGACTCAGCAGCGGAGAGACTGCCTGTTTCCTTATGCTGAACTGCCGAGTCATCCAAAGGATTGGAATCAGACGTGGTTTTACTACCAGGATACTTCTCCGGCTGAGGAAAATCCTCTGCCCGGCTTCCGCGCCTTGCGCCTTGAATCCAACCACCCGCTGCCGGATAAACTGACTGCTGTTGAACGCCTGCCACTTGCTCCCACCATTAGTAAAGTCAAAGCTCTTTTTGGAAATGGCTTAGATGGCATTGACCTGGTCCGAGTCTGGGTCGCTTGGTGAGTGATTCCGTTAAGCCGTCGCGCCGGCTTAATGTGCACCTACTCAGGCGAGAAAAATGACCCACTTCGTCATAGTCCCGACGACTTACCAGATGATGTGGTGGAGGCTACGACTCAGACGTTGTTGAAAGAGGGCACAGTGACTAGCAATGCATTTGGCTTAATTCCTTTCTGCAAGAAGAACCAGGACCCTGCAGTAAGTCATCAACCTCAATAACTTACTCCTTACTGTGTTATACCTTGCTTTTATTTATAACCCTTTACCGTTTTTCCTCAGGCCAACGACAACTTCTGGAAGGTCAAGTATGACCATGAGGCTGCCAAACAAGCCAGAGCGGCCAAGAGAACCGAAAGAAAAGCCGCCAAAACAGGAACTTCAAGGAAAAGGAAGCCAAGTTCTTCAGATTTACTCAAATTGGACGACACTTCTGACGATGAAGAAGAGGTAATCCTTAATTCTCATAACTCTTTTATCATTATTTTATTGACATTCTACCCTTTCAGGAGGATACGGGGAACAGCCAAGCGGTTGATGAAGAGGTAACTATAATCTCCTCCGACTCAGAGCCTTTGCCAAAGCAAAAAATCCGAAGGGTGACCCAGAAAGTAAGATTTTCACATCCTTTAGCTTATCAAGATCCTCAATTTCTTTTGAAGCAACAGACTCATGAAAGCCGGAGGCATACCCGGACCTCCAAGGATGCAGAACTCTCCTCCGGCTTACCTGATGTAACCAGGAAGCGCCAAACTGAGGTTATCTCCGACTTATATTCTGCTTTCCCCTTAGCGGGCTTAATACGTCTACCTCTCAATTCATCTGACTCAAATTATCAGGAGACCTCGCCTTCCTTCGGCGAGTCTATGCAATCCAACATGCCGGCTTTTAAAACCGCCCCCGGGTAATGTAAACTTATTTACCTTATACTTTACCTTACTCATGTTTTTGTACCCACCCTTCTGCCTTGTCCACAGCGTGCAAGTGAAGCCCAGTAAGAGGGCAAAAAAGAATAAGCCGTCCCAAGATCCGGTCATAACTGAACCGGAACTCGGAACAGCTGCCCCTGACACTTACACTCATCAACCGCCGCCTGAACCAGTTTATGATATTCCAGCACCAACCTCTGATCCGCCCGCTGAAGAAACTCTTGGTGGTTCTGATAAACCGGAAACTCCTAGCCCGGCCAGGACAACTGATCCGGAAGTTGAGATTCTCAAGACTCAGTTTGTCGAACTGAGTCAGCCCACTGTCCTTGCCAAGTGCTCTGCCAAGGAGGAGCTTTTGGAGCGCCGAAAGGCCAAGTTAAACATTGCAGAGTATACTCATTTGGGTATTGGGGATATTGTCTCCGGCTATATCAGTCAATTACATAGCAGCCGCGACCTGGAAATTGACATGGTAAAACAGATACAGCAAAAATCTGAGGTATGACATATGTTAGTTTTCCTTAACCATACTTACTATATCAGCCCCCAAGTCTATTGCTTATAAGTAAATATCTTGTAGACTTAGAAAACTGCCTAATCACAGCTTATCCGGCTTGGAAAGAAGTTATTTAACCCGATTGTAGCATGATACTTTGAACTTGCGATACACATTAGCCCCCAAGTGTCAAGCATCTTTGCTTGCAAAGCGCTTGGGACTTAAATTTCCATGAACTGGCGTAACGATTTAAAGTTCTTCAGTGTACATTAGCCCCCAAGTGTTAAGTACCTTTGCTTGCAAAGTGCTTGGGACTTAATGTTTATCTTATAATGATTCTGACTATAACCCGGCATCAATTTAGGCCACCATTAGTCAACTTAAGTCAGAGGTTGCTCACCTGAAGAATCGCCTGGCAGCCCAGGAACTTGAAATCCAAAAGGCCAACTCCAAGTTTGATTCAGTATCTCTGAACAAGAGAAGTTGAAGAAAAGCTTTGCAACAGATAAGAAAAACTGGGCTGATGAAAAGGCTTCACTGGTGACCCGGGCCGAAACGGCAGAGGCATTGCTTGCAGAATCCACAGCTGAGTTGTCCAGCTTAAAGCGCCAGATATCTCAAATGGCCTCAGCAATCTTTGGTAAGTTACTCATACAAACTTTAAATATTGCAAACCTTCTTTCAGTGATTACTTAAATTGTCACCTCTGGCTCATCTTATGTGTAATAATGCAGGCCCCAAGAGCACAAACCTCAAGCAGAACATGTTGATCAAGCTGAAGGCGGTTTATACTCTGGTGGAACAACTCTACACCGGGTCACAATGTGCTTTGGCCGTTGTAGCCTTATCAAATGACGATCCTAACCTCTTGCAAGAAGTGCTGAAGCGGCTTGCTGTGTTACCTCAGCGGATCCAAGAACTAAGGCGGGCGTCCGCAAGAGCCGGGGCCATAGCCGCATTGAGCTGGGCTAAAGCAAGGATTCCAGAACTAGACCCGGCTGACCTCGCTCTTCGATACCCGAGTTTGAAAGAGGATGGGACCGTATTTGATGAACAGGATTTCACCGTCTGTGTCTAGGTTATACGCCCTATAGCTACTCCTATTGGGAACGATGCTGATCTTACCAAATATCAGCCGAGTTATGACAGCGAGAATCGGAGAATTCCAACGCCTCTTTATGACGATGTCAGCCTGATCCCTCCAATCCGTAAGCATACCTTTGCCCCTGAAGTCGACCCAGCCGGTTTAATAGATGACAAAGCTGAGTTTGAAGCTTTGAGTGGCATTGACTGGGCATCGTCCACCTTCCAGGACAAGGCAGCCGACGGAGAGGCGGAGAAGGATAACCCGAATTCTTCAAGCCAACCAAAGGAGTGACCGCCAGGCGTCATATGTTTATGTCTTTTTGAAAACAATGCTTCATTATTCAGACTCGGGGAGTCTTGTAATAGGGTAGAAAAAACCTCTCGACTTTTGCCATGCCTTCGCGCATGTTTATGGCGCTCAATACTTTCTTAAGCCGTCATCGCTATATCCTTCCAGCTTATATTGATCTTCTGTTTCCTTTAAACAAAAAATTGCTTGCCTTGTCCTGTGATCCTTTGGTAATATCGCCAGCTTATATGACCCCACCCCTGCAGGTAAATTTAACTCTTGAAAGTTGGAATTCACCTGGCACTTAACAACCTGGGGTGATCAATATTAAGCCGGAAGAACAAAAACCATCTCACAGTGCTTTCAAGAAGATCTCAAGATAGTCAAGTAATCATGCTTATGAAGTATAATAGACAATAAACAGTATTCAAAGGCTTGTGATTCGAATACGATCAGTAAACCGTTCCAAAGGGGTTAAGCTAAGATTCAGATACGATTATATAGCCCCCAGTGGCTTTGGCGATGCCGATCAAGTGGGTATCGACAACTATGTTCTCTTTGGTTCGAATACGACCTATGTTTGAACAGGAAGCCCCCAAGTGATCATGGCTAGATTCAGATATGATCATAAGCCGGACCAAAGGGAAAGCCGGATTCAGATATGATCCGCTCCTTGTTGGTTGTTTCCACCACATCTTGAGAGCCGGTGGCTCAAGTATAATAAGGCCGAAGATGAGCGATATTCCACGGCCGGCGGGTCTCCTCCTCCGACTTACGTGAGTCTTTGTGCTCTCGAACATCGATGAGGTAGTATGACCCGTTGTTCAGATTCTTGCTGACCACAAAGGGTCCTTCCCAAGGAGGGGACAGCTTGTGCATATCAGACTGATCCTGGATGAGCCGGAGCACTAAATCGCCTTCCTGAAAGGTTCTGCTTCTAACCCGGCGGCTGTGACAGCGGCGCAGGTCTTGCTGGTAAATCGCCGAGCGGGCTATTGCCAAGTCTCGCTCCTCATCCAATAAATTAAGTGCATCCTGACGAGCTTTTTTGTTATCAGCCTCAACGTAAGCCGCCACGCGGGGTGAGTCATGCCGGATGTCACTTGGCAGAACCGCCTCTGCTCCGTACACCATGAAGAAAGGTGTGTAACCCGTAGATCTGTTAGGCGTAGTATTGATACTCCAAAGCACAGAGGGTAACTCCTCCACCCAACAACCCGGCGTCCGCTGTAAGGGGACCAAGAGCCGGGGTTTAATACCCTTCAAGATCTCCTGATTAGCTCTTTCTGCTTGACCATTGGATTGAGGATGAGCAACAGCCGAAACATCAAGCCGGATATGTTATCGTTGACAGAACTCTTCCATGGCACCCTTGGAGAGATTAGTGCCATTATCAGTTATAATGCTGTGTGGAAAACCAAAACGAAAAATCACCTTTTTCATGAATTGAACCGCCGTGGCTGCATCACACTTACTGACCGGCTCTGCCTCAACTCACTTGTGAATTTATCCACTGCCACCAGGAGGTGTGTCTTTTTATCTTTAGACCTCTTGAAAGGTCCAACCATGTCAAGCCCCCAGACTGCGAACGGCCAAGTAATTGGAATCATCCTCAATTCTTGAGCCGGCACATGAGCTCATCGTGAGAATTTTTGACATCCATCACATTTACTGACCAGATCCTCCGTATTAGCATGAGCCGTTAGCCAATAAAAACCATGACGGAAAACCTTGGCCACAAGAGATTTTGAGCCGGCATGATGACCACAATCCCCTTCATTGATCTCACGAAGTATCTCCTGACCCTCCGCAGGCGATACACAATGTTGAAAAGCTCCAGTGACACTCCGATGATGTAACTCGCCATGAACAATTGTCATGGATTTGGACCGCCGAATGATTTGTCTCGCCAAGGTCTCCATGCGCTGGGCGTTTCTTGACAAAGCTTCTGACTCCATGTGCCTGCTGTAACTCGGACTCTGGTTTGGACAAGCCAGAGCTAACCAAGGCAGAGGAGTTGAATGAATCCTGTCCCGGCTGTAGGAATAAGTCTCTTGCTGAGCCAAGGCTGTCTGGACGAGGTCTCTGATCCTTTGGGTCTCCACTGCTGTTGGATCGTCTCCGTCCACCGGGAGAGCCGCCAAACGTGCTGATGCTGCGATCAAGTTCTCCATGGGGTGGGAAAAGTGACCCGGCGGTATCGGTACGTAATGGGGCGGCGCCATGTTTCCATGAGGAGGTGCCATCTCCCGAGGCTGAGCCGGTCCTCCTGTTCCGGCTGTCATAAACTGATTTGCATCTGGGGGGTTACTTGGGCCGGCTCCGGGTGTAGCGAAAAGATTCCGAGCATCATAAACCGGAGGTAAACGGGATTGGGTTTTCTGATGCCTCCTCCTCATCACCTGGTTAGATGCGTTCAGGCTCATCGTAAGCTGGAAGGCTTCTGACTGTATCTGTTGTGCCCGTGCATCCAAAGCCGCCCGTTCTGTGGCTAACCTGGTGTCCTCAGCTGCTAAGGCTTCCTTGGCCCGAGCTATCTCCTCACGCACCCGTGCCAGCTCCGTGTTATGCTCATCTTGATTCGCAGGGATGATTGTGGTGGTTAACAGGGCCGTCAGCTTATCCATAAGATCCATCAGCACCTGAGCAGGCGGGCGCACAGGGCCTCCTGCCTCGGCCGCTCCTGACCCGGACGTTATTGCTGTTGCAGCCGTTGAGTTTTGACCGGGTTGAGTACCAGCCATGAAGACTCCTGCCCAGTTTGGCGGCTCATAAGGGTCCGGAATACTAGAGCCGTCGGAACAGCCCCTAAGCCCGCCATCCTGTAACAGATACAATGAATCTGTTGAACCGGCGGACGAATCACCGTCGGAGAGGATGGCCGTCTCACCACCGTCTATAGATCCTTCAGAAAGCTCTCCTCCGTGGATGCAACCCACGAAGGCACGCTTCACGACGGGTTGAGCTCGGGCGGGTCTCGCACGCTGAGCCGTTTCGACGAGGTCGGTGCAGCAGTCCGGTTCAGGGCCCGGTTCACCAATCCGGCCGATGAAGACGTGGATTCCGCCAAAGGGGACCCGGTACCCGTACTCAATTGAGTCGGCGTCGGGCTCCAGCCTTCGTCGTCGATGTAGATCTTGCCACGACGACTCTTGGTCATCCATCCCACTGCGTATCCCTTCAGCCCTTCGAAGTTGCCCTTCAAGAACTCAAATCCACCGTGCGCTGGCCCCACGGTGGGCGCCAACTGTCGTGGGATTGTCAGGGCAGATGTCCTCTTGCAAGGACTTAGTCGTGGAGCCATCGCAACTAGGAAGCTTAAAGGGGTTAATCGGGACAAAGGACACGGGAGATTTATACTAGTTCGGCCCCTTACAGTGAAGGTAAGGCCTACGTCTAGTTGGGTTGGTATTGCTTGATGTTTCGATGACCAGGGAGCGAGATACGCTATGCCCGGTTCTCGATGAGTTGTTTCTTGCCCTAAGCCGCCAGCGGGTCATCCCCTTATATATACGGGTTGACGCCCTGCGGCTTACAGAGTCCCGGCCGGCTCATAAACAGTGTCTGGCTCGGAGACTAGTTAAATCTACCTTATGATACAAGTCATGCCATTGTGGCGGTTTACTACGACGGGCCTTAAGTCGCCCGTGGGCTTTAGACCCTTTATTGAACCACCATCTTCATGCTTGGTCTTGGGCTTCTTCTGATAGATCTTTCTTTACATAACCCGGCCCCTCATGGACGGCTTATACAAATAGTTATATTGCCAACACCTTGTGAAAATGACACCATATACCTCAATTTAAGCATAGCATGGCGCCTACAGTGGAAAGAATGGGGTGCCTCGGGCCCTAGCCACGAAATAGCCATGACCCAAGCAATGGCAATGCCGAATTCCAAATGGGAGTCGACCAGTGTGTTGTCACATAGCGTCAACCCTAGGCAAAAAGGAATAAGGTTCTGGGTAAGGAGAAATGTGTAGGTGTTAACTAGGGCCATTTTAGTAAAACGAAATGCAATATTTGGTTGTCCTTGTTGACGGGAGAGATGGCTCTCTTCAACAGAGGGCGTGGCGAAGATCAACACCGAGTCACCGATGGGTAGAGTCTCAAGGTCTGACTATTCGGAGCAACAAGCATTGTCTACCATGATGCACAAGGTCATGTCTTATCTCTTTTGCTATGGTCTCTTCGAGGGACCAGTGGGTCCGGCTATCCTAGAGCGAGGTTGTCCATGATTTCTTCTTAACTAGTTACCTTTCCAAGAGAAAGAAGAGATTATTCAGTTTTGCTAAACCTAGTACGACTTAATTTTTTTCCCTTACAAGTCCCAATCCATTTCTAAAAAGTGCAACTTTGATATTTTAAAACTGCAAGTTATACCTTTTTTTATACAAAGTGAACTTTTCAGGATCAATTGGGACCTGGAATTAAGGCAAACCCAACCAAATTTTCCATTCAGGGGCCCATCTTCTAGCAAAGATCTGACACGACGCTAGAGTAGATGTAGATAACGTGTATTCCCTTCATTCCATAATGTAGTGTCAATAGACTTTTAAGTTAAATTTTACAAACTTTGACCAAATTTGTAGAGAAAAGCATCCGCATCTAAAATACCAAATACATGTCATTAGATACATCATGGCATGTACTTTCATACTGCATATATTTGGTATTGTAGATGTAAATACTTTTCTCTATAAATTTGTTCAAAGTTCATCAAATTTAACTTTTTATAAAATCTATAGGCATTATGGAACGGAGGAGTATAACCATGAACAGTGACCATTAATAAATCATTTCCGGTTATGCTAGAATAAAACATGGCAGGTGTATCAAAACATTCCCTGAAACTCAACTAATGTTCCACAGCTTCAGCATCAAAGACAACAAGTTTGTTAAGTGACACAACGGAAGGGACTAACATTGGCAATATCATGAAACTTGGCACACGAAACTCAGCTAACTGACACCGTCTCTTCAGACGATGCGTCGGTGTCGTCTTTCAGTGGATCTGCAGTGGACTGGCCTGACGCCTGCGAGGCACTCGACCGCATCGCCGGGTTGAGCCAGCTTTTACCGGTGTCGACGCCCTTGGTAAGCCACTTAGGAAGGCTGTTGATTGGTTGTTGGTTGATGGGAAGAAGCTGAGACGACGTCCTCTCTGGTAGTTCTTGGCACCCGTTTGACTTTTGAAGCTTGGTTGTCTTCCTACGCCTGCTCCCAGTTCTCCCCTGCGAGGAAGAAACTCCAGGGAAGCCTCCCAGAGACAAATTTCTCGGCACATTGTTGAGTTCATGAAGGTTAAACCTGCCAAGGCTTGATAAATAATGCTGGCCTCTATCCAAAGCATGAGCATTCTGAAGGTGCACCTCGCCCAACGGAAGGTCTGATTGGGCTGCAAGGAATGGGGACTTTGAGCTTCCAGCATAACCTTCAGCTATATGGTGAGTTCGTTCAGAACCTAGAGCAGATGTTCTTATTGATTGAAGATCCAGAAGTAGAAGTTTCTTTTGCTCCTTGCCCCATTGTTCAGAAAGATCCTCAGACATTCTTGAGCTTGAGAACCGTAGCCGTGTATCCCTCAGCATTGCATTCCAATTACTCGTTCCATACCTCCTCACTCCAATCCACAGAAAATCCAACTCTTCTTCTGACCAGGGAACCTGGTGTCTTTTGTAGGAGTATGTGCTGATCCTTTCTGTCAGCAAATCAATGCCACTGGACTTGCCACTGTATTGGAAACTATCCAAGCGGCGTTCCAAACTGGACTCAGGAGCATTATCCATTATTCTGAATTTCAGTTCTGAAGGCATGCTCTTTGGTTCCTTCGAACTCCCAGATTTCCTTGACGGAGTCGGACCATACAAATTTGAGTTTAAGGTATGCAATGCTGGTGTTCCCTCTTGATGTTGTTCTTTACCATGTACAACATCTTTCTCCTTCGTAAAAAATAGCCTTTCAATTGGTTGAGAAACTTGTTTTTGTCCAGTAACAAAATGATCCTGTAAGCAGTACAAAATGTTTAACGCATGGATATATATATAAGGTGGTATAATCATGGTTTTCAATTTCAGTTTCAGAAAAAATTCAGCACCAACCGAAATCACCGAAATTCAGTGAATTTCACTGATTTCGGTTTTCATTTCAGTCAAAGCACCAAAATATTCACTTGAATTCAATTAAAATTTTAATTTTTCTGGAAAGTATTTAAAAATATATTTGAACTCCAGTGTACTACTGAAATTGCCAAAATATTGTGGGCAAAACGGAAATATTTCAGTGTCTGCTGAAATTAATGAAATTCAGTGAATTCATCAAAATCTTATCAAAAGTGAAAACCATGGGTATGATCCATGTCTCAAGCTTATAAACAAGATGGTGATGGAAACTGAGACAGAATAAAAACATTTGAAATGAAGAGTACAGTTATGTATGATTTAGAAAGCAAAAATGGTTTGTCTTGACTGAAAAAATAATCCTCTAAGTGGGTGAGGCTGATGGATTCTCGGCGCAAGCAAACAACTAACAATGAAGCACTTCCTAAAAGATGGGCCAAATATATGATTTTGTCATGCTCACCTGATCTGGCAGCCTTTGAAAAGATGAGTCATCCAGGCCGAGAAGCCTCTCTTGAGGTAATTCGACAGGATTCAGGTTGATCTTCCCTAAATTAAATCTGCTTTTGTTTTCCTCCTGAACCACCTTTGAATTTTCCGGCAGCTTACCCCTGGCCCTCTCATCATTAACATAGTCCAAGACAATGATTGGAATATGTTTTGTTGAACCTTGGGACTCTGGAGGATCATCTGTCCACAGATATACTGGTAAGTTTGAACCTATTTAAATTTATTTATTTTGCCTAGTTAACTATGAAGGGGCCGTTACCATGTAATTTCTTCATTTCAACAGCTTCTGCTGCTTCAACAACACGACCTAGAGTTTTGCTCCAGTCCTCCGCTCTTGCATCTTCAATATGCCGTGTGGAAACCGTATGCTGCACTGTTGATTTTCGCATGTGTGAACTGCAAAAGAAGCATCAAATTAGTTGTTCAAAAATGTAAGTGTAGCAATAACATTACTCCGATGTCAAATCACAGCGCTTAAAAAACACAATTTTGTTATACCTTTTTTCGTCAAGAAAGCGTTGAGCTGATACGGATAGTCCAGTACTTGTTCCTTCTTTAGCTACCTGCACACAGAATATACAGAGTTAATGCTACATTATAATTTTTTACACCTTTAGCCATCACGGCGTGCACCATTTACTGACGAGTTTACCATATATAGCAAGATAAATAGGGCATTATTAACTCGTTTACAGTGGAACATATATGTAATTCTCTTCTGTTAATGCATTGTGAGTTTGTGACTTTTTTGGCATCTGCACATCTATGTCATACTTACGACACAAATTTGCCTGTAATATTGGTTGGTTATTGCACATATAAATTATGCAATAATATAATAAAGAAACTAGTCAGAACTGAGTGCTAGCTCAGTTCTCATCCCCCATTTTCTTTATATAATAAAATAAACTAATAGCCGCATTATTCTTATTGCTCACGATAGACCCAATGCTACAAGCCCCCACAACAGGTGGATTTTTCTATAACAAAGTAAAGTAATAGCCTCATTATTCTTATTTGCCGGGAGACCCAATGCTAGAAGCTCCAACACTAGATGGGAAAGGATTATACGAGGCAAGCCTTACCCCTGCACAGTGCAATGCAAAGAGGGTGCGCTGAACCCAGGACCGATTGGCACAAGTGGGGAGTACTTTACCACTGCGCCAAGCATGTCCTTCATTATTCTTGTTTGTCAGCTGTGTAAAAATTGTATAGTCCTTTTTCACACAGAAAAAATGTAACTCGTTTGATACCAACATTAAGCAGAATCAAAAGTTGCCAAAATTTGAGGAAAAAATAGAGATTGGCAAAACAAGTTGGTAACCAACCAATCACTGTCCAACATTTGCATTAGCCCAATATTTGGCATGCCAACTTTTGGCTTCGAACCAATCATGTTCATAATCAACATAAACGAGGTAGATAATATATGCTTTCAAAATTACATAACGTCATATTTCAAATACAATAAATAAAACCAGCTATAAGTAATGACACATTATATATAGTTGGGTACAAAGGCAACAGAATTAACTCCCATTCATCTTCAATAGTCGCCTTGATGTTAACTTACTATATCCAAATCCAGCTTAAGCAAATAACGATGTAAGAGGAAACCATAGCCCCATGAATATGAGTAAGGAGCTAAAACAATGTCATTTTGGCTGCACAGTAGAAGAGTGTCGTACGACGAGTCACAAAACATACCTTATCTGCAGTATCCAAAATATCGGCATCGGTTACTTTGAGCAAGGGTGTGGCATTAATTGGTAAACTCTGTGGGTTACATGCCAGTGTTGAGTATTCTTTGCCGTTATCGTTCGTATAGTTTCTCTCTGCTGGCTTGTCCAAATTAATTTTCCTTTTAACACGCCTCCGGAAGGTGAGCTGAGGACTAAATCTGTTCTTACATTGATTACGTCTGCTAGTATCTTCTGGCCCTTCATGAGAATTTATTGCGGCATGAGCAGAGTTATTAGAATCCTTTGCTTGATTAGTTGTCCCGTTGGCATGTCTGAGATCCCATACAGAACTGGAAGCAGGGATTGGATTAACTACATCATTGGTGCAATGTAATTTATCATTCCACACCTCTGCTACTGGGAGAGAACAAATCCCAGGTCGCTTCGTCCGTGGCAATGGTTCACATAATGGAATTTCCTTTTGTTCTTTCTTCGATGCATGGGCACATAGCTTAGCTGTTTCTTCTATGGCGCTTTCTTGCTTTGGCTTGCAGGCATCCTGTTGCTGTGTAGAGGTAGACTGTCAATTTTCCAAAGGAGGAAAGGTACAAGTTGCAAAACAAGGAAGGCGATTGGCATATGAATATAGAATCAAAATATCATAAAGCATTGAACCTATGGCATAATAATCATTCATGCAATATGCTATATCATGCTTATCATAAAAAATATAATACTCTGAGAACATCCAGCTGCTGATATTTTTAGATAGAAATGACTGCATCATATTGGTATCATAAATTTCCTAATACACAAATGATAAGATCTCGTAAAACACGTGGCTCATATTGTACTGGTTGGTGCAGCAACTCATTTGCCCTCCATGAAAATGGCGCGAAAATTTACCATCTTGAACATGCAGCTATTGAAATTTTAGATACCAATGTCTGCGTCATATTGCATCATAAAATTTTCTGAAGACAAAAATGACAGAGTTGTTAAAAACATGTAGCTCATGTTGTACCAGTTGGTACAGCAACTTTTGTGCCCTCCTTAAAAAAGCCTTGGATATTTGCAATCGTAAAAGGCGGGAAAACCAGTAACATCAGAATTAACGTGGACAGAAAGATGTAGTAGAAAGTAAATCAAACATCAATAATCCTACAACAATAAGAAAAGGGAGAACTCAACGTTTCTTACAAGATTAGATCCATTGAACATGTCGTTATCATTGTCCGTCCCGTCTTCCAGGGCTTCGCTGTAGGCAAGCCCACCGCTAGAAATAGTAGGAAGCTCCGAAGTCGCTCTATCGGTTGTCTGAGCGAGTGATGTACCACCCTTCCTCTTGTGGGTTCTTGTGATGTTGGCACTCTTGTTGAACCGCGGCAAAACACGACTCGAGCGAGCCTACACACATGAGAAAACAATGGCCATAAGTACTATCCAGAGACTTGCTGGAAATATAGACCGGGATTTCGCCGCAGAACTCCATCAACGCCCGGACATAAGGATGAGTTTCTCCATCTATCATGCAGACAGGTCATTATTATTGCATAATATAAACAAGTGCATATAATTATATCTTCTTAGCATAACACATAATACTATGAGAACATCCGGCTATATATTGACTATACAAATGTCTCTACATCCTATTGGTATCACACAATTATAAAAGACACGAATAATAGAGCTCTACAAACACGTGGATTGTATTGTAATATTCGGCGCAACAACTTTTGCGCCCTCCATAAAAAAGGCATGGAACATTACCATCTTAGAAGGCGGGAAAATCAGTAACAACAAAACTATCGTTGTCGGCTCGATTCAATAGAAATAACATCAAATATCAACGATTTCCAAAGACACACTGATAGAGTTTTGAAAACAGGTGGCTCATATCAAACATCTAACAAATATAGTGTTCTGACAACATGCAGCTATTGACATCTTTAGATACAAATGTCTTTACATCATATTGGTATCACACAATTTTCAAAGACACGAACGATAGAGCTCTACAAACACGTGGATCATATTGTCCTATTCGGCGCAACAACTTTTGCGCCTTCCTTAAAAAAGGCACGGAAAATTACCATCTTAGAAGGCGGGAAAATCAGTAACAACAGAGCTAACATAGCCAGCTTGATTCAACAGAAATAACATCAAATATCAACGATTTCCAAAGAAACAATGATAGAGTTCTAAAAAACGTTGCTCATATCAAACATCAAACGAATATAGTGTTCTGAGAACATGCAGCTATTGACATCTTTAGATATAGGTGTCTTTACATCAGATTGGTATCACACAATTTTCAAAGATACGAGTGATAGAGCTCTACAAACATTTGGATCATATTGTACTATTCGGCGCAACAACTTTTGCGCCCTCCTTAAAAAAGGCACAAAAAATACCATCTTAGAACCCGGGAAAATCAGTAACGACAGAACTAAAGTAGACAGCTAAATTCAACAGAAATAACATCAAATATCAACGATTTTCAAAGACACAATGATAGAGTTCTAAAAACATGTGGCTCATATCAAACATCAAACATCAAACAAATATAGTGTTCTAAGAACATGCAGCTATTGACATCTTGAGATACAAGTGTCTTTGCATCCTATTGGCATCACATAATTTCCGAAGACACAAATGATATAGTTGTACAAACTCGTGGCTCATACTGTACTATTCCATGCAGCCACTTTTGCGCCCTCCTTTAAAAAAGGCGCAAAAAATTACCATCTTAGAAGGTGGGAAAATCAGTAAGGTAACGACAGAACTAACGTAAAAAGCCAAATTCAACAGAAATAACATCAAATATCGACGATTTCCATAGACACAATGATAGAGTTGTAAAAACATGTGGCTCATATCAAACATCAAACAAATATAGTGTTCTAAAAACATGCAGCTATTGACATCTTGAGATACAAGTGTCTTTGCATCCTATTGGTATCACACAATTTTTGAAGACACAAATGATATAGTTGTGCAAACACGTGGCTCATACTATACAATTCTATGCAGCCACTTTTGCGCCCTTCTTAAAAAAAAGCGCAAAACATTACCATCTTAGAAAGGCGGGAAAATCAGTAACGACAGTGAGCCAGATTCAACAGAAATAACATCAAATATCAACAATTCTACAACGACAAAAAGGAGATAGAGTCAGGCTTCCTTACATCGGCATCGGCCTGGTCTTTGGTGGCTTCGCTGCCGGCAACCCCACTGCTAGAAACAGGAGGAGGCTCCGGAGTGGCGTCATCAGCCTGCTGAGCACGCGACGTGCCACGCTTCCTCTTGTAGGTTACCGTTATCTTGGTGCTCATCTCGGACGACACCAAACTCAGCGAGCCTACATAAGAGAATGAAATGATGAGTGTAATTGAGCTCCTGTAGCTGCTGAAAATATAAATCTCATTTTTGCCGCAGATCGCAGCAAAGTTACCTCCATCCCCACTAGGACTCAAGGATAAGTGCATCAATCTATATCTCCATACATAGAGACAGTTCATTTGGAAGAAGAAGACGAGAACTAAATCCATGGGTTAAAGTACAAAGCTAACCCAACACTCGCCCATCATCAAGGATCGATTCCCCCACGCACCCATACTGCAGACAACCACACCGTATTTCCGATCCTACTCAAACTGCAAACTGAAAATATAAATCGAGCCGAAACGCGCACGGACACTACTACTATCTCCGATCCTAATCTCCCCGGTGCAAACACACGGAAGCTATCAGGCACACGGAACCTCGATTCCGCGCACAAACTCCAGCATCGCCTTCGACGAACACCGATCCATCCGAACTCGAACCCGCTAGAGCAAAGTGGATCGCGAACGGCGCCTTCCCCGGCACCGCTCCTCCCCGTCCCTTTCCCTTTCGCCGTCCTCCTACTCCTCGCTCGCGGGCGCGGCTCCTCAACAAACCGAACGCCAACCCTCGCCGGTCGCGCGCGCGCGCACGGGGTCCGTGATTCCGCGAACCGGACGGGAAGGTGAGAACCCGGAGACTGAGGGGAGGAGGGAGGGAGGAACCACTTACCTCGATCCGGCGCGGCGGCGGGATCTCGGAGGGAGGCAGCAAGGGAGGGGTTTCTCCGTCGCCCTTCTCGTGCTGCGTTCCCTCTCGCTCGCTCGCTCGCCCTTCTTACCTTTTTTGCTTCCAACTCAATTCAGTTTCGAGAGCCGCGCCCACCGTATTTTTGACATTCCTGTATGCTGGCCGCTCTCGCCACTTTTCTGTTGGCTCATGTCATTGTACCGGAATGCCCTCCTGATCCCCGAGACGTGCGTCCGCAAGGGCAGAGGCGGGGCTACGAGGGTGGAGGGGTAGCTTCGGAAACGTCATGAGGTCTTTTTTCTTTTGCCTCCCGAAGAATGTCTTTCTTAGGAATTAGGTCGTCTGCGGACAGAGAAATAGGGTCGTCTGGGGACAGAGAAATAGCTCATGGACACGGATGCGAGAGCCGGTCATCCAATACTATTCACATACTATATTTTAAATCGGATTTAAATAAACAGTAGAAAATTCATGGAAACCAGATGATTTTTATACAAATCGGACGAGATTCATTACATTTCAGACTTTTTTAACTAAACTATACTCTAACTAGTCTAGATTATCGCCAGCGCCCGTTCCCCATTTCCGGCTGGCAATGAGCCCCGGGAAGTGAAGCTCCAGCTCCGCCTCCGCAGCCTGCAAGCGGGTAATTGGCAGACAACCAAAAACTGCTTGTTAGTTATACACGAGGGTCGGCACTGATCTTTTTCCACAACACCCCCCCCCCATCCCACTTCCCTCCCGCGTCGCTCCCGCGGGCGACCTTGGGGGCCACCCTAGCACCGCCGCCGGTCTCTACCCCTCATCCCACCTCCACTCGGCAGCGGCGGGCTTCCTCTCCCCTCTGCTGGTGGGGCTGGTGAGGGCGGGCGTCCTCCGATTGGCGGCGGCGCGCTAGGCAGCACGCCACGATGAAGGGCAGCATTGGGAGGGGGCTTGCGTGTGCTCCGCTCCCATGGTTGCGCCTGGATGGAGTGTGGAGGCCACACGGGGCGCCTTTGGGGGGGGGGCGTGGTGGCTCGATCTGATCTGGGCAGTTTTGTCCGTCGACTGCTAGGGGGCGCGGGGATCTCCTCCGGTCATGGTGACGCCCATGCTTGGAGTCCCCTTAGGTGGCAGGTCCTAGCTCCGGTTAGGGTTCTCTTGTGCTTCGGGCTGGTCGGCGCGGGGTGAGAACTCGCGGTGGTTTGCATTGGTCGTCGGCGAGGTCGTGGCATGGTGGTTGGTGTCTGGCGGCGGGGTGCGGGTTGGTCATGGCGGCCTCCTTCTCTTCGGTTTGAACCAACCGTGCACGGGGCTGGGTGGGCGCCAGAGGTCCCGGCCGCACGCACAATATGGAAGGTTCGAATCTAGGGTTCATGTTCGGGCGGGCCAGGCCAGGGCCTGGGACAAATCAGAGAATGTGATTCGGGTAGGAAAGGTCGGGCTTAGCCCGGGATATGCTCACGGGTCTCCTCGCGTATAAGGTTTCGGTAATAACCAAACTATGTACGTGTTCTATATACTTGGTATTGAAATGCCATCACTTGTAGCAATCAGTGAGACCATAAAAATGACGTGCATTCTACTACTCTTACATATATATGATTTGATTTTATTTGGTATGCTTCTCACAATGCGCTTAAGATCACTTGTACATACATTTGTTGTTGAGTATCGTTATTATTAGGAAACATAAGATAGACTATATGTGCTGTTGAGTATCGTTATTATTAGGAAATATGGGATAGACCAGGAATTATTCTAGCTTGTCTTGTACTCATACATTACACCAGTCCCTCTCTATTCCTTTTACATGGTATCAGCCTAATCTCGATCCACAACCTAGTCGTCGCTGGCGCTTCCGCATCGCGTCGCCCCCGAGGCGGTCGATCTCCATAATCGCCACCGGGGGCCGTGCCGCCCGTACCTAGGGTTCGTTTGCTGATCATGTTGATTGGCTGCCCTAGTCTTTTTCCAGATATATTGATCAAGGTTTTTCTCTCTCGCCATTCGTTTGATCGATGTTTTCTTTTTTTTGTTTTCGATCGCCATCTGCTTCACTACCATTGTAACTGCGGGGGATGTTGAGTATCATGATTATTGGGAAACATGGGATAGAATAGAAATTATTCTATCGTGTCTTGTATTTCGAAAAGATAATGTACTCCTAGTCTCCTATATATATGCCCAAAAGGCTCAAGCAATACATACAACCCATTACACCAACAGTTTTGCTAAGTCTCAGTCGACTAAAACTTCGTTATGTCTCAGTCCATATTATATGCCTTTGATCTTGCATGGAGATTCGTACAAAAATATTATTTTCAGTTTTTTTCTAATTCTTCTTATATACAATATCACTTGACAGAGACTTCGTTAAGTCTCAGTCGACTGAGACCTAGTCACACCCTTACACCAATCTATCTCAATTCCTTCTACATGTGGTCCTAATCAGATAAAAAGTCGTGCATAAAATCAAGCATGGAAATCTAATTAACATGTCTTTCACTACAACCTATACGGCGTTCATCCGAGAGACTAGCTACCTAACTAGCATCGTAGCCCGAGCGAAATTGGTTTGTTCCTATGTGATACACCACGGTGTGGAATTACTATTGCACAACCAACTGAGCATTTTAATTTTAGATTCAACTGTGTTTTGGGTATATCTACTCATCTCCCACCAACCACTCCACAAATCCTATATTACACCCGCAAGCGTCTTACGGACAAACTTTTGCTCAAGCACAACCAATTTGGCCGGCCCATTTGAAGCGTGTATTAACTCAATCAAATCGGCACTTTCCTAAAACAACGTCACACATTAACTCATTCAAATCAAATCAAATCAAATCTTTTGCCCAAGAAAAAATCAAAACAAATCTTAGCAAAGTTGGCAACCCATTTGACGCGTGCATTAACTTATCGGCACTTTCCCAATACAACTGTGTGCATTAAATCATTCAAATAAAATCAAATCTTACCAAAGTTGGACTGACTATTTGACGCGTGCATTAACTCAATCAAATCGACACTTTCCCAAAACAACGTCGCACAATAACATAGTCAAATCAAATAAAATCTTACCAAAGTTGGTCAGCTCATTTGACGCGCACCGCATTTTTGTTTTTTGTTTTTTCCACTGTTCAAGATATCTTCCGATATTTCGATAAATCGGCCGATTTATCGCTTATCATTGTCTGACTGATAAGATAAACCGGCCGATAAATCCGCCGATATGGTGATAAATCGGCCGATATGCCGATAAACTGGCCGATTTACCCCTTATCATGAGTCGATCGATAAATTCCCGATAAGCGATATCCCCAGCATTGGTTTTTTCTATGTTTTGTTTTTCATTTTCTTTTATTTTTTGGTTTCATTTATTCTATGATCAACCTATTATTTTGTGCTCCGCATCTCTACTCCTACAAAGAGAGTCCGTGCGTCGTTCTGTTAGTACTCCCATCAATCCCTCCTTCCACCGACCCCCTTGATCCCACCCTCCCAACGATTTTTACTCGATCTCATCCTTCCACCAAATTTTACTTGAAAAATAGAGTCCTGGACACCTACCTTTGTACACCGCATACCTCTTCGTCTACAAAGAAAGACAAAAAGATTTGAAGAAGGAATGCAAGTTAAAATAACACATCATACATAATCCTCGTAAGCATTCATCACGCATTTACCCAAAAGCATCACAAGTGGCCATCCAAGTTAAACTATCTAGGTGGACTACTCCAAGGTGTAGTCGGTGAAACCAGTGATCATGGAGTCAGAGCACGTGGGGGCATCCCCCATAGTGGAGAACCAAGCGACGTCGGGAATGATGGTCGATGGACTCAATGGCATCGGATCGTCACTCTCCTTACGTGGGGGGGGGGGGTTGATACTTCTCCAACGTATATATAATTTTTGATTGTTCCATGCTATCATATTATCTGTTTTGGATGTTTCATATGCATTAATATGCTATTCTATATGATTTTTGGGACTAACCTATTAACCTAGAACCGAGTATCCGTTCCTGTTTTTTCCTTGTTTTAGAGTTCCGCAAAAAAGGAATACCAAACGGAGTTCAAATGGAATGAAAGTTTCGCGGTGATTTTTCTTGGACCAGAAGACATCCAGAGGGCTTGGAGTGCACGTCAGGAAAGTCACGAGGCGGACACAAGGTCGGGAGGCGCGCCCAGGGGGGTAGGGCGGTCCCCCCACCCTTGTGGGCCCCTCGTGACTCCATTGACCTATTTCTTCCGCCTATATATTCTCAAATATCCCAAAACCTTCCAGGGAGCCATCAAACCACTTTTCCACTGCCGCAACCTTCTGTACCGTGAGATCCCATCTAGGGGCCTTTTCCGGTGTCCTGCCGGAGGGGGATTCGATCACGGAGGGTTTCTACATCAACACCATTGCCTCTCCGATGAAGCGTGAGTAGTTTACCACAGATCTACGAGTCCATAGCTAGTAGCTAGATGGTTTCTTCTCTCTCTTTGATTCTCAATACCAAGTTCTCCTCGATGTTCTTGGAGATCTATTCAATGTAATACTTTTTTGCGGTGTGTTGCCGAGATCCGACGAATTGTGGATTTATGATCATCTTATCTATGAATATTATTTGAATCTACTCTGAATTCTTATGTGGATGATTTGATATCTTTGCAAGTCTCTTCAAACTATCGATTTGGTTTGGCCAACTAGATTGGTTTTTCTTGCAATGGGAGAAGTACTTTGCTTTGGGTTCAATCTTGCCATGCTCGATCCTAGTGACAGAAGGGGAACCGACACGCACTGTATTGTTGCCATCGAGGATAACAAGATTTGGTTTTCATCATATTGCTTGAGTTTATCCCTCTACATCATGTCATCTTACTTAATGCGTTACTCTGTTCTTATGAACTTAATACTCTAGATGCAGGCAGGAATCGGTCGATGTGTGGAGTAACGGTAGTAGATGCAGGAAGGAGTCGGTCTACTTGATACGGACGTCATGCCTATATTCATGATCATTGCCTTAGATATCGTCATAACTTTGCACTTTTCTATCAATTGCTCGGCAGTAATTTGTTCACCCACCTTAATAATTTCTATCTTGAGAGAAGCCTCTAGCGAAACCTATGGCCCCCGAGTCTATTTTCCATCATATAAGTTTCCGATCTACAATTTTAGTTTCCTATTTACTTTCTTTGCAATCTTTTACTTTTCGTTCCATAAACCAAAAATACCAAAAATATTACTTTACCGTTTATCCATCTCTATCAGATCTCACTTTGGAAATAACTGTGAAGGTATTGACAACCCCTTTGTCGTGTTGGGTACAAGTTCGTATTTGTTTGTGCAGGTATTCGGTGGCTTGCGCGTTGTCTCCTACTGGATTGATACCTTGGTTCTCAAAAGCTGAGGGAAATACTTACTCTACTTTGCTGAATCACCCTTTCCTCTTCAAGGGAAAAACCAACGCAAGCTCAAGAGTTAGTAGGAAGAATTTCTGGCGTCGAT
Source organism: Triticum aestivum (assembly GCF_018294505.1). NCBI lineage: Eukaryota > Viridiplantae > Streptophyta > Magnoliopsida > Poales > Poaceae > Triticum > Triticum aestivum. Next base: position 708,766,265 of record NC_057810.1, on the reverse strand, counting down.
GCCGGGGAGATCTACGCCAAGCTGAGACATCCCAAGTACCCATCATAAACTCTCATCCCTCGCATTGCATTATTTGCCACTCGCCTCTCGTTTTCCTCTCCCCCACTTCTAAAATTATTTTTGAAAAGATTTGCATTTTCTTCACCCCTCTTCCCTTCGTCTTCTTTGTTTGCTTTTTGTGTGCTCATGTGTTTAAATGCCCGGTTAGCTCTCATGGCTAGTCCTCCCATTATCGTGAGCACTCCTGATAATGAAGTCCTCAATTTCAAACAAAGGGAAGGAGAAATTTTAAAAGATGTTTGGTATAGAATTTGCAATGCTCAAAATAGATCTACTCGAAAGCATTCTACTGTTGTTCTTCCTCGCGATTTTTATGTAGGCATTACTCCTTGGAATAGATATGTTCTAGATACCATTACCGAGGAAATTTCTTTGGGAGCCATACTTGATTCTTATAATGTTATGATAGATTTGCTAGGTCCCCCACCACTTTTGGTTAACGGTACTGCTTTAACTTCGGAGCATGTGATGCAAAGACTTGATATTATTGAGAACAAAATTGCTACTGTTGAGTTGATTGAAAATTTGGATAAAAAGATTTATAATCAGTTTACTCAATACGGATCTAAAGTGGGAGTTACCTTAAAGAATCTTAGGGAAAAGGAACCTATAGTTAATGAAAAGATAGATCAAGATTCTACTAGAATTGGCAAACAGAAGATATTATTACCAACTTAGGTTCCGCTTTTTCTTCCGTTAAAACTACTCCTCCTACTAAGATTGCCAAGTTTACTTATGTTCCTAAAAATAAGGGTGAATCTTCTAGTAAAGACAATGAAGATCTCAAAGCGATAAGTATTCACCCCAATTTTCTCGATATTTTTAAGGAACCTATTGTCATGAATGAATTTCTTGATTTCTTGCCTTGGAGTTTGGTCATTAATAAAACCAAAGAATCTCCTAAAAATTATAAGTACGTAATTGAAGAATTGCATGCCAAAGACGATTACATCTAGATCTATTCATGTTCTATGCCTAGCTAAGGGCGTTATACAATAGCGCTTGCTGGGAGGCAACCCAATTTTATTTTATGTTTTTACCTTTTAGGTTCTGTTTTGCTTTGAATAATTCATCTAGCCTCTGGTTAGATGTGGTTTTGTGTTTTAAGTAGTGTTTGTGCCAAGTAAAACCTTTGGGATAGCTTATGGTAATAGTTGATTTGATCTTGCTGGAAAAACAGAAACTTTTGTGCTCAGTCCCAGAATTTTTTTAAATCACAGGAGCGTCGAAAAATTCTGAATTTTTTATAGTAGATTGATATAAAAATTGCTTAGGTCGTCCTAACTTTTGAGGAGTTTGGAGTTACAGAAGTATGCGAACTTTCTAGATTACTATAGGTTGTTCTGTTTTTGACTGATTCTGTTTTTCACGTGTTGTTTGCTATTATGATGCATCTATGGCTAGTATCAGGGGGTATGAACCATGGAGAAGTTGGAATACAATAGATATTAAACCAATATAAATAAAGAATGAGTTTGACAACAGTACCAAAAGTGGTGATTTATTTTCTTATACAATGGAGCTTACAAGATTTTCTGTTGAGTTTTGTGTTGTGAAGTTTTCAAGTTTTGCGTAAGGCACTACTAGGGAAAACATTATACTCAGAATCTTAGCAGCAACGTGTTACAAAAAGAGGCGGTACTGCTAACTTTCAGTAGCGCAGGATCAAAACAAGCGCTACTGCTACTCAGTTAGCAGTAGCACGGCCTAGCGGAACCGCGCTGCTACTAAAAGCGACCGAAAGTACCGACCAACTTAGCTTTAGCAGCAGCGCGCTTCTGCGACCCGCACTACTGCTAAAGTAATAGCAGTAGCGCGCTTTTTTTCCTTGTCATTACTGCTAATTTTGAAACTGGCCACATGGCGGGCCCCGCTTAGCTGTAGTGCGCGCTGCTGCTATGTTCTTAGCAGTAGCGCGCTTTACCACCCTCGCTATTGCTAAGACGCAGCATAATACCACCTTTTCCCTCCCCCCTCCCCATCCCCCATCTCCTCTCTTCCTCACTTTCCCCTACCTCCCACCTCCTCTCCCCCGCACTTTGCTTCTTCCTCAATACTTCTCCCCCCATTACTCTCCCTCTTCTACCTACCTTTCTCTCTCTTTATTACTCGTAGCTAACTACACCGCCTCCATTAATGCATCTCCTTTCTCTTTTTCCTTCCCCCTCCACTAGTTGAAGTTGTCTCCTCCAAAATTAGCTAGCTAAGTAGATGTAGCATTTAGTGAAGTGACTATGTTCCCCCTAACTAGATCTAGCTTTCACAAGAAGAGCTTTGTCCACTTTTGATCTCCCTACTACATCATCATCTCCACAGTGTGCTCGATCTCGAGATAGGTGTGATTAAAAATTCATGCTTTTGCAAGAATGGAAATATGTGTATGTGTGTGCGATATGATGGAAATTGTGTGTGTGGCATGATTTGACGCCGATTATGCTTGTGAGTTGCCTATGTTTTGCCGAAATGTCGATTTATTTGCGTTTCAATGATTTCCGAGAAAACTCTCTAGATCTATATGTCCTATTTTTATGGAAGGTCATGCCGAATTTTTGTATGACTTTGATGCATGCACGCATTTTTATAATCAATTTGTTTATTATTACCGTGCAGGCGTTCATGATGGTTAGTGGAATGGTGGTGGACAGGTGGTTGCGGACGGTGGTGCAGGACATAAAAGAAAATAACCTGACAGAGGTTTTATGTCTGTGTCGAAGATGCAAAGGAATAGTTTGGCTTGACCCCTATGACGAAGGTCGTGTCGAAGCGCACCTGCTCATGACTAGTTTCATGGATGGCTAAAGATGAGGATGATGATGTTGAGGAGGCTGACAGGGCAGGCAATGACGACACGGGGCAAGACGAAGAGATGATCGATAATGGCGGCGGTGAAGAGGCCGGACATGGCGGCGGAGAAGGGGCCGGACATGGCGGAGGAGAAGGGGCCGGACATGGCGGCGGAGAGAACGTGGACTCCACGCAGCAGAGTTCGTCGGTACTAAGTTCAATCGTGCGGGACCCTCATGTTCAAGCACTGCTTCGCAAGGAGACGAGTACTGAGAGAGCTAAGCTGCAGTAACTCATGGTAGACTCAAACACTCCATTGTATGATGGTTGCAATCCTGAGGCGACCCGCTTGAGTTTCACGCTCCAACTCCTGAAGACGAAGGCTAAAAACAAATGGACCGACACTAGCCTCGATGAGCATCTCAAGTACCTAAAGGATGTTCTTCCCGTGGGGAATCTATGTCCTAATAGTGTGGATGAGGCCAAGAAGATTGTGTGCCCTCTTGATTGTCAAGACCGGTTTTCCAGGTATTGATTTCCTAGAAAATGGCCCTTGTGCTCACCAGCCCCAGGATTACTGTTAGCTGATGAGGCACCAACTTGATACAGAAATTCCAAGCAAAATACAAATTATGCAGTACAAGACCATTCTGGCCTATGAGTACAACAAATGGTTTCTAGTGGTTGATGGCGGAAGCGGTTTGTGGATCATCAGCGTTATGGGACTCCATTTCCCACAGGAACAACTGACCAGGTTAACTCCTATCTTCGCGAGGCTGCTATCACCATTGCTTAGGTTCCGGGGCCGTCATCGCAACGCTCCTCTCCAAGCAAGAAATCTGGCCAAGACAATAGCCAGGGACAAGCCAGTGAGTACTTTGAATGTACTCGCAAACATTATGAACACAGGTATAATATAACAACCGATAATCATGCTCTAAAATATTTTATGCTCACAACGTAAGTCATAAAAATAATATCCCCGATGCATGCAAGCAGGTTATTTATATACAATATAAGTATGCAATAAAAGGGTAATAATAAAATGCACCGATCGGGTGTCTGAAGCGACACCTCGAGAGGATAGTAAATAACGAGCATGCCTCAGTCGGGCGTCTGAGCGACACCACATAAAGGGCTTATAATGTAAACAATAAGCATTCCACAGTCGGGCATCTGAGCGACACCACATAAAAGGGCTTATAAGGTAAACAACAAGAATGCCACAGTCGGGCGTCTGAGCGACACCACATAAAGGGCTTATAAGATAAACAACAAGAATGCCACAGTCGGGCGTCTGAGCGACACCACATAAAGGGCTTATAAATAATCACAATGAATATCCAGGAGGTAGAACCGTCCCAGGGATACTCAATAAATCAATTAATGAGAATAGTTAGCCCACAATAATAATAATCATAATCATCATATGTCATCGGTCATAATCAATGTTCTGATTTAGTAGTTTCTCCTCCGAAGACCGACACTAAGACCGACACTTGACCCGACCCAGACTGTAGTCCTTAACAATGGACACGGTTATTCGAATAGGTATTATCTCTGCAGAGGGTGTACTCTTTACCCACGAGCAACGGATACCTTTAGTCCATCAGGACTAATTCCGTCTACGGTCTTTTAATTGAAAACATACCTGACTTGCACACACCAGCTTAACTTACCGGTGTCTGGAATCACCCACGACACCTGTCAAGTAAAACTCTAAGTGGGGAGGCTACAACCTCGCGTAGCATGGGATCAAATTTATGACGCGCGCTCTAAGGGGTGCCCCCCTCTTGGTCCCTACCGGAAAACACCCATGCCCCCGGACCAGGTGGCCTGCCTACCGGCTGCAGTCGATATCTTCCACCATGGCCTCTCTATACGGTGTGTGCCAAGAAAGGGGTTGACAACTTACTGAACCGCACCCTACCTGCGGCAGGGCAAGTGGTAGTACGAAACAAGTATGGGGGTTACTGGAACAAGACTCGATCTACGGTCGACTTAGGAGGATTATAAATTCCCTGCATGATATGTGTAACAAAAATATTTCAACCAAGAGAATCACCACTCATTATATCTTACTATGCCATACCGGACATAACCGTCCCGACGAAGACCGGCGACAAGCTCACGCCTACCCAAGGCAGAGGCTTTCCCGGATTCTTTTCCGGCATGCATGCAAGGTATATGAGGACGATTACCATCCCAAGTATATCCATTTCCAACAGCAAGGAAATCACCAAAATGCATTCATGCAAATGATCGCGTCACTACTTAAAATAACGAGTTCTCCGGATTAAGACGGTGTTATAATCATGTCAACCAACACACAAAAATATTATGCCAGGGTCCAGAATGCTTGCCTTCAAGGGTATGCAAGTGGGGTGCCTATTTGAAAATTGCCTTCTTCTTCAAAACCTATTTTTGAAATTATTCAAATTAACACATAGTTTCAAAATAGTGCAAAAAAGTTGTCTGAATTTTTTTCAAATAAATCTTAAAATAAACTAGACTAAATTTGAGAGAGGTAGGAAAAAGAATAACCTCATTTGGAGTTTTATTTACAGAGATATAGCCAGTCAAAGTTTAGTCAAATTCTGATTTTAAATAAAATAGAAAAAGGAAAAGAAATTTTTTTCGAACCGGTACACGTCGAAGACGTACTTCGAGATTTACGTCTTCACTTAACCCACGTGGACCGGAGCGGGGTCACTGACAGTGGGTCCAGGGGGCCCACTGGTCAGGTTTGACCCGTCTCCCCCGCCGCCTTCCTCCTCTAGCTGTAGAGAGGCGGGGACTCCGGCGATCAATGGCGACGAGCGGCGGCTCCTCGCGGGCTCTGGAGGGCAGGGATGGATTCGCCAGACCGGGGCGGTCCTCCCGGTGGTCGTTGGGTCGTCAGGGGTGGAAGGAGTCGCCGGCGGCGAGTTCCGCGGCGGAGGAGGCTTCGGGTGGTTTGGGGTCTTGCTCTACGGTGGTTCCCCGTCGCAGCTGAGGGCTCGGGCGGCTCCGCAAGGCCATGGGGAGTCGGGTGGTGGTGCTGGTTGGACAGGGAGGGCTCTGGTTGCGACAAAATCGGCCGGGACTTGGCGGCGGCCGAACCGGCCGGAGTCAGGGAAGACGACCTTCCTCTCCTCGACTGCTGGCCATCGTAGCTCTAGGGGGATAGATTGAGGTTACTTGAGGAATGGGTTGAGCTTCGGGGCCCTTATATAGGCGGTGGAGGTCGGTCTCGAGGCGGCCGGCGATAAGGACGGCGGTGAACCGCCATTCTGTGCTGCAGGGCGACGTGGCGGCGACGTGAGCTAGAGGACAACTTGCGGATAAGCTCGTGCTGTACCTGAGGGCAGCTGGCGTGCTGGGGTGGCTCGGGCGGCACCGACACGGCCGGGGCCTGCATGCGGCCGTCAGCTAGCCGCCACGGCCGACCTGACTGTGGCGCTGTGGGGTGCCAGGGGTGGTCGGGGTGGCTTTGCTCTGCAGGAGGAGACGTGGCGTGCTGGCTGCGGTTGGCCAAGGGCCAGAACGGGTGCGGGGCGAGACGCGGCAGCTCGGTGCACGTGCGTGCAAAACGTGTGCTCTGGGCGCGCCCAGAGCACGCACGCTAGCTGCTCGACGAAATGTCAAAGCATGCTACAGGGCTTGGGTGAGGTTGGCAATTAGCAGATCAAGGTTAGGAGTAGCTAGGGGCTTAGTGGACAAGGTGGTTAGGCAAAGGAAGCAGGTCCACTGCACAAACCAGAAACGATGTCAAAACTGATCATGCCCATAAGGTGTTTGACAAAATGCCAAGGGCACTTAGGCATTTCTTGGGGTGGCCAGAATCTCCAGGTTGGGGTCTCTTTGCATGAATGAGAGGTTGGCAAAGTTAGTTTGTGAAAAGAAGAAACTTGTTAGTGCAAGTTTTGCAAATCTCCAGTTTTGGGCAGAAAGAAAAATGCATGATTGCAAGTACTTAAAATCCTCAAATGGGTCCACTCTCCAGGACTTAAGGGTTTTGTAGGATGTGCTATAAGTAGGAAAAAGAATCACAGCAAAAAGGGCAAGTTAAAATATGGTTGCTGTACAAATCACCATGCTGGACCAGAATGAAAAAGAGGTTGATTCACTCAATTTTTTCAAAGGACATCACTAGGTTTTTGCAAAAAGTTTAATAATACACTCCTATTAACCTCCCATAAATTTGGTGGGAGTTTTAAAGAAATATTTAATTAGGTTGTAGTGCAAAAGTGAGATTTGACCAGATTCGAAAACTTGGTGTAGAACTCAAAATATCCAATGAATGAAGTGTATTTTTGAATAAAAGTGATTTAAAAAAATCACATGACATCCCCAAATTTTGGTTGGAATTTTAAATAAATTTATCAGATGGTTGCAGTGCAATGGAACCTAGAACTTATGAAAAACTTATTTAGAGAAATAAAGCTCAGGGAAAAATAATTATATAGATAATCCCACTGATAAAAGAATTGTTTATTTGAGATGGGAAATAAGTCCAATAATGACTAAAAAGTTTTCACTTGGGGTAAAAAAAATTCCATATTGATAAAGAAAAGAATGGTTCTGAAATAAAAAGGAAATCCAGAAAATAAAAGTTTGAGTTTCCTGGCAAAATTTTAATTAACAAAACATTGTCAAATTATTGGGGTGTTACAACACTACCCCCTTTAAGAAAAATCTCATCCTCGAGATTTGTTAAGAGTTGTCTTTGCAAAAAAATTCCAGCTAGTTGAAACCAAAAAGTTTACTCAGAGCACAAACTTTGCGTTGTCGGGTTTGGTGCTCGGAATTAAAAATGCAACCATACACCAACGTATTTATGCATGGCTACTATTTAAAACAGGGGCGCACAGGCAAATGACATTTAATCACGGTGATACAGGATCACATAATTACAAGGCGAGGACATACTAAGACTCGGTACTACTCGAGTGACTCAGTCTACCTCGTTAATATCTAATCGGGCTTGCCTCGTGGACGTCGGCGTTTCTCCCCGGTTTTCACCATCGGTATTAGCTGGAGGGGGTGGAGGGACTGCAGGGTCGGGGTAGTGATGATGACCATCTCGGGGATTGTTGGCCACAATCCCGCTGGAGTGTGTTCCCAAAAGGCGACAAAGCACTTCTGGGGTCATCAAAGCACCTTGGTTGATGGATGGGGCTGACCTCAAGGTCTCGGTCGGTTGTCCGAACAGCACGACTGGGTTGTCGGCCTCGGTCTCATCTTCTCTTCTTGCTGAGGCTCGGCAGATCAGTTCTCCACGAGCTGCGATCAGATCAAGGGTGATTTGATCGAACATATCCTCTAGTGCACTTACATAGCACACCAGATGCAACAATGCAGGGTCCGTCTCGTGATTTTCGTTGGCAACCTGGGGTGGCCTACCATACCCGTCACGGCTGGGGTAGTAGTAGAACGAGTGACAGTTAACTCTGGGTGACAAGTGCCGGAGATGAACTATAGCCTCTCGAGCAGCTAGTTGGATGGCTTGTGGCTCAAAGGAAGTTGTCCTTCCGGTGAACCTGTAGGGGCGTTCTAGTGATAGACCTCTACCGTAGACGTGCACAATGGCCTAGAATTGAAGGCTCTCACCGCCCATGGGTCCTTGATACACAACATATTCTGGGGGCTCTTCTAATGCAAAGGCACGACGGGTGAGGTTTGCTAGCACGGTCACAAAAGCTCCAAGGTTGTTTGCCGTGGTTTCATTGTGAACAATGGGTCCTGGCATTATAGCTGGGTTTGAGGAAGGAGTTTGTGCTGTGCTGTGTTGGGTTGAGGCTTGTGTGCCCTTTTATAGAGAAAGGGAACGGAGTCTTCCTTCGCACGCTTGCGAATGAGACAATTTAGGCGTCAGTCACTGGCGTGTGACCGGCAGGCTAGGTGGATAGGTTGGGCACCGACTGCCAAAGGTGTCAGGCTCACTGTGTGGCTATCTTACACGGGAAGCTTGGCCGGGGTTTGGTTAAGGTCTGATGAGTTGGTTTGCCTAAGTTTTTCGACCTGGCTAAGATAGGATTAGCCAATGGTCAGCCTGGCTCTGATACGAAGTTTGTCAAGACCGGTTTTCCGGGTATTGATTTCCCAGAAAATGGCCCTTGTGCTCACCAGCCCCAGGATTACTGTTAGCTGATGAGGCACCAACTTGATACAGAAATTCCAAGCAAAATACAAAATATGCAGTACAAGACCATTCTGGCCTATGAGTACAACAAATGGTTTCTAGTGGTTGATGGTGGAAGCGGGTTGTGGATCATCAGCGTTATGGGACTCCATTTCCAACAGGAATAGCTGACCAGGTTAACTCATATCTTCGTGAGGCCTCTATCACCACTGCTTAGGTTTCAGGGCCGTCATCGCAACGCTCCTCTCCAAGCGAGAAATCTGGCCAAGACAATAGCCAGGGACAAGCCAGTGAGTACTTTGAATGTACTCGCAAACATTATGAACACGGGTATAATATAACAACCGATAATCATGCTCTAAAATATTTTATGCTCACAACGTAAGTCATAAAAATAATATCCCCGATGCATGCAAGCAGGTTATTTATATACAATATAAATAGGCAATAACAGGGTAATAATAAAATGCACCGATCAGGTGTCTGAAGCGACGCCTCGAAAGGATAGTAATAACGAGCATGCCTCAGTCGGGCGTCTGAGCGACACCACATAAAGGTCTTATAATGTAAACAATAAGCATGCCACAGTCGGGCGTCTGAGCGACACCATATAAAAGGACTTATAAGGTAAACAACAAGAATGCCACAGTCGGGCGTCTGAGCGACACCACATAAAGGGCTTATAAGGTAAACAACAAGAATGCCACAGTCGGGCGTCTGAGCGACACCACATAAAGGGCTTATAAATAATCACAGTGAATATCCAGGAGGTAGAACCGTCCCAGGGATACTCAATAAATCAAGTAATGAGAATAGTTAGTCCACAATAATAATAATCATAATCATCATATGTCACCGGTCATAATCAATGTTCTGATTTAGTAGTTTCTCCTCTGAAGACCGACACTAAGACCGACACTTGACCCGACCCAGACTGTAGTCCTTAACCATGGACACGGCTATTCGAATAGGTATTATCTCTGCAGAGGGTGTACTCTTTACCCACGAGCAACGGATTCCTTTAGTCCATCGGGACTAATTCCGTCTACGGTCTTTTAATTGAAAACACACCTGACTTGCACACACCAGCTTAACTTACCGGTGTCTGGAATCACCCACGACACCTGTCAAGTAAAACTCTAAGTGGGAAGGCTACAACCTCGCGTAGCATGGGATCAAATTTATGACGCGCGCTCTAAGGGGTGCCCCCCTCTCGGTCCCTACCGGAAAACACCCATGCCCCCGGACCAGGTGGCCTGCCTACCGGCTGCAGTCGATATCTTCCACCGTGGCCTCTCTGTACGGTGTGTGCCAAGAAAGGGGTTGACAACTTACTGAACCGCACCCTACCTGCGGCAGGGCAAGTGGTAGTACGAAACAAGTATGGGGGTTACTGGAACAAGACTCGATCTACGGTCGACTTAGGAGGATTATAAATTCCCTGCATGATATGTGTAACAAAAATATTTCAACCAACAGAATCACCACTCATTATACCTTACTATGCCATACTGGACATAACCGTCCCGACGGAGACCGGCGACAAGCTCACGCCTACCCAAGGCAGAGGCTTTCCCAGATTCTTTTCCTCCATGCATGACAGGTATATAAGGACGATTACCATCCCAAGTAAATCCATTTCCAACAGCAAGGAAATCACCAAAATGCATTCATGCAAATGATCGCGTCACTACTTAAAATAACGAGTTCTCCAGATTAAGACGGTGTTATAATCGTGTCAACCAACACACAAAAATATTATGCCAGGGTTCAGAATGCTTGCCTTCAAGGGTATGCAAGTGGGGTGCCTATTTCAAAATTGCCTTCTTCTTCAAAACCTATTTTTGAAATTATTCAAATTAACACATAGTTTCAAAACAGTGCAAAAAAGTTGTCTGTAAATTTTTCAAATAAATCTTAAAATAAACTAGACTAAATTTGAGAGAGGTAGGAAAAAGAATCAACTCATTTGGAGTTTTATTTAAAGAGATATAGCCAGTCAAAGTTTAGTCAAATTCTGATTTTAAATAAAACAGAAAAAGGAAAAGAAAAACGATTCGAACCGGTACATGTCGAAGACGTACTTCAAGATTTACTTCTTCACTTAACCCACGTGGACCGGAGCGGGGTCACTGACAGTGGGTCTAGGGGGCACACTGGTCAGGTTTGATCGGTCTCCCCCGCCTCCTTCCTCCTCTGGCCGAACAGAGGCGGGGACTCCGGCGATCAACGCCGGCGAGCGGCGGCTCCTCGCGGGCTCTGGAGGGCAGGGATGGATCCGCCAGACTGGGGCGGTCCTCCCGGTGGTCGTTGGGTCGTCGGGGGTGGAATGAGTCGCCAGCGGCGAGCTCCGCGGCTGAGGAGGCATCGGGTGGTTTGGGGTCTTGCTCTACGGTGGTTCCCTGTCGCAGCTGAGGGCTTGAGCGGCTCCGCAAGGCCATGGGGAGTCGGGTGGTGGTGCTGGTTGGACGGGGAGAGCTCTGGTTGCAACAAAATCGGTCGGGACTTGGCGGCGGCCGAACCGGCCGGAGTCGGGGAAGACGGCCTTCCTCTCCTCGACTGCTGGCCATGGTAGCTCTAGGGGAATAGCTTGAGGTTACTTGAGGACTTGGTTGAGCTCCGGGGCCCTTATATAGGCGGTGGAGGTCGGTCCCGAGGCGGCCGACGATAAGGACGACGGCGAACCGCCATTTTGTGCTGCAGGGCGACGTGGCGGTGACACGAGCTAGAGGACGACTTGCGGATAAGCTCGTGCTGTACCTGAGGGCAGCTGGCGCGCTGGGGTGGCTCGGGCGGCGCTGACACGGCCGGGGCCTGCATGCGCCGTCAGCTAGCCGCCACGGCCGACCTGACGGTGGCGCTGTGGGGTGCCAGGGGTGGTCGGGGTGGCTTTGCTGTGCCGGAGGAGACGTGGCATGCTGGCTGCGGTTGGCCAAGGGCCAGAACGGGTGCGGGGCGAGACACGACGGCTCGGTGCACGCGCGTGCAAAACGTGCGCTCTGGGCACGCCCAGAGCACGCACGCTAGCTGCTCGTCGAAATGTCAAAGCATGCTACAGGGCTTGGGTGAGGTTGGCAATTAGCAGATCAAGGTTAGGAGTAGCTAGGGGCTTAGTGGACAAGGTGGTTAGGCAAAGGAAGCAGGTCCATTGCACAAACCAGAAACTATGTCAAAACTGATCATGCCCATAAGGTGTTTGACAAAATGCCAAGGGCACTTAGGCATTTCTTGGGGTGGCCAGAATCTCCAGGTTGGGGTCTCTTTGGATGAATGAGAGGTTGGCAAAGTTAGTTTGTCAAAAGAAGAAACTTGTTAGTGCAAGTTTTGCAAATCTCCAGTTTTGGGCAGAAAGAAAAAGGCATGATTGCAAGTACTTAAAATCCTCAAATGGGTCCACTCTCCTGGACTTAAGGGTTTTGTAGGATGTGCTATAAGTAGGAAAAAGAATCACAGCAAAAAGGGCAAGTTAAAATATGGTTGTTGTACAAATCACCATGCTAGACCAGAATGAAAAAGAGGTTGATTCACTCAATTTTTTCAAAGGAGACCACTCGGTTTTTGCAAAAAGTTGAATGATACACTCCTATTAACCTCCCATAAATTTGGTGGGAGTTTTAAAGAAATATTTAATTAGGTTGTAGTGCAAAAGTGAGATTTGACCAGATTTGAAAACTTGGTGTAGAACTCAAAATATCCAATGAATGAAGTGTATTTTTGCATAAAAGTGATTTAAAAACATCACATGACATCCCCAAATTTTGGTTGGAATTTTAAATAAATTTATCAAATGGTTGCAGTGCAATGGAACCCTAGAACTTATGAAAAACTTATCTAGAGAAATAAAGCTTAGGGAAAAATATTTATATAGATAATCCAACTGATAAAAGAATTGTTTTATTTGAGATGGGAAATAAGTCCAATAATGACTGAAAAGTTTTCACTTGGGGTAAAAAATATTCCATAATGATAAAGAAAAGAATGGTTCTGAAATAAAAAGGAAATCCAGAAAATAAAAGTTTGAGTTTCATGGCAAAATTTTAATTAACAAAACATTGTCAAATTTTTGGGGTGTTACATTGTTCTGCCGCATGTTAGATACCATGCATGCATCAACGATTGCATAATTTATCGGAAGGAGCACGTGGAAAAAACAAGTTGTCCGGTGTGCAATGCTTCTCGATACATGAAGGCCGGGAAGAAATGTCCCCAGAAAGTTGTATGGTACTTACTGATCACTCCCCATCTTCAGCGGTATTTCATAGATCCCAAGGAAGCGAAGCTCATGCGCTGGCACGCGGAGAGGAAGAAGCCGACGATGGAGATGACCCGAAGCTAAGACACGTCAAGGATGGAAGTCAGTGGAGAGCGTTGAATGGCTTCTATAGGTATTTTGAATGTGATGCAAAGAACATCGTGCTCTGCGCGTGTAACTATGGCATGAATCCGTTTGGCAACCAAAACACCAACCATAGCACATGGCCCGTGTTTGTATGGATGTACAACCTCCCCCCTGGTTGTGCATGAAGTCGAAGTACATTCACATGAGCATGCTGATTGAAGGGCCGAAACAACCAGGAAATAATATTAATTTGTATCTGGGGCTACTTCAAGAGGAGTTAGACAGGTTATAGAAAACTCCGGCCAAGACATGGGACGCCAGCAAAGGCGAGTATTTCCACATGAGAGCCACGCTGATCACGACGGTGCATGACTATCTCAGTTACGGATATGTCACAGGCCAGGTGTGTCATGGATATTGCGGATGCACATGGTGCATGGATGATACGATGTCTCAGCAGCCAACGTCAAGGAAAGGTGGCAGGTTTGGGAAAATCGTGTACATGGGGCATCGAAGATGGCTCAATCCGGATGACCCGTGGAGAAACCATGGAGATCTATTCAATGATCACACTGAGCATCGAGGACCTCCACGTAAGCGGAGCGGCACCGAAATTGATGAGATGTTGAAAAACTGGGAACAGTGCCCAGCGCCGGGAAAGACGATGAAAAAGGCGCCGGAGCTGCTGCTGAAGGTATGGAAGACGAGGTCTGTGTTCTAGGACTTGGAGTACTGGAACAAACTCGACACACCTCATTGCCTTGGTCAAATGCATATCTGTAAGAATGTCCTTGAGAGTTAGCTTGCGACACTGATGAACATGCCAGATAAGACCAAGGATGGGCCAAACGCAAGAAAAGACTTGCAAGATTTGAATATCAGGGAAGATCTGCACATGTCGCCCCATACAAAGTCAAACGAGACAGAGACGGAGACAGAGGCACGGGAGAAGAAGGGCAAGCAAGTAAAGGAAGAGGATTATTGCCCCCCCTTCTTGCTTCACCTTAAGTCAGGCTGAGATAGATCAATTCTTTAAGTGCCTTACCGGAGTCAAAGTTAGTTCCGGTTACTGTGGAAAGATGAGCAGATATCTAGACACGGACAAGAAAAGGTTTAGCGGGACGAAGTCCCATGACTGTCATGTGATGATGACGCAGATACTACCTGTTGCCCTTAGAGGGATAATGGACAAGCACGTCCATGACATGCTTATTGGTCTCTGCAACTTCTTCGACGTCATCTCTCGAAAGTCGATCAGTGTGAAGCAGCTCTGAAGGATACAGGAAGAGATCGTTGTGATACTGAATGAGCTTGAGATGTAGTTCCCGACCATGTTCTTTGACGTCATGGTTCATCTGTGTGTCCATTTTGTGGACGACATAATAGACCTGGGGCCATCATTCCTGCACAACATGATGCCATTTGAGAGGATGAATGGGATCATCAAAGGATTCGTTCGTAACATGTCCCGTCCGGATGGAATCATCGTCCAGGGCTATCTGACACAAGAGTGCATCTCTTTCTGCGATAATTTTCTATATGGCGCAGACTAGCCGCCTGGTGTTGGTGTTGGTTTGCCCGTTAACAAGCACGATGGGAGCCTCGAAGGAGAAGGTCACTCCAACGGTCGCAGGGAACTGCACGTGGCATACTCAGATCGACGCAATGACTTTGACAGGGCAAACTTGGTAGTGCTACAACACCTAGACGAGGTAGATCCTTTCATGGCACTGCACAAAGAAATTATCGCAAAGAAGTATAGTGACTGCAGGACGGACGCCGAAGTTACTAGAGAGCACAACTCCACTTTCCTGCATTGGTTCAAAGAGCATATTATTGCTAATCCCCCGGAGGAGGGCTCTAAGGATGGATTTCTCATATACGCCTTAGCACATGGCCCCTCGCCCAACCTCGTCACCTATCAAGCATACGATATCAACGGATACACGTTCTACACGGAGGCCAAAGATATGGACAGCGATGATCAGAAATCATGGGTGACGATGGAATGCATGACCGGCAGCGACAACAGTGCAACTGAGAGATTTTACGGAAGGGTCGAGGAGATCTGGGAGCTTTAATACTCTAGACTGCACAATACGACGATGTTCCGTGTCAGATGGGCTAAGAATGTCGAAAGAGAAAACCGGTATTTCACTACCATGACTATACCCGACGCAAAGAGCGCTACCGTGAACGCTATCGCAAAAAACGAGCCATGGGTACACACTAAGCATGTGACACAATGCTTCTTCATAATTGACCCGCACAATCCCAGCCATGTTGTCGTGAGGAGAGGCAAATGGAACATCATTGAAATGGATGGAGTCGCCAACGAGGAAGACTACGACCAGTACGGTAACCCAATGAGGGAAGATGACAATGAGATGAAGTATACATCAAAAGAAGAATCAATACTACATTACCTAAGAAAAATCGTACACCATGGAAAAGGAAAACTCACAATGAGGGGCTCAATTATTCTTCAACGAACAAGAAGGGAAAGAAGCTCCCTAAAAAATGAAAACGTCAACACTGAGGAACCATATGTTATTGGTCAAATGATGTAATATATATGTTCCTATTTTGTATACACACTTAGCCATTATGCATGGGTCCAATGATGTAATATATATGTTCCTATTTTGTATACATACTTAACCGTCAAATGATGCAATATATATCGCCTTCCCTTCGTTCACTGCTCTAGGAAAAAAATGAGAGAAAATAAAGGAAAAGAAAATAGAAGAAAACAAACAGGAAAACTGCTATAGGTACTGGTTATAGCAGTAGCGCCTTTCTGAAAAACAGCTACAGCTAGTCAAGGTAGCAGTAGCGGTTTCCTTATAAACTGCTATAGCTACCTGTAATAGCGGTAGCACTGTCTGCGTAAAACCACTATAGCTAACTTAGCTACATCGCGTTTGGTTCAAACGCGCTACTGCTATGCCCACTTAACCCCCAAAATCCTTCTCTCTCTGCTTCATCCCGTCTCTTCCCCCCCCCCCAAATCCCCACTCTCTCTTCCCCCGTCGCGCCGCCGGAGCCCTGCCCTCGTCGCACCCCTGTGCTCGCCCCCGACCCCGGCGCTCGCACCGGCCCCGGCCCCGACCCCGACCCCAGCTCCGGCCCCGGCGCTCGACCCCGACTCCGACCCTGGCCCCGACCCGGACTCCTCCCAACCTCGGCCGTCATCGGGCCTGCACCCTCTGTAAGCCCCCCATCGCTCCTCCTCTCTCTGCTAGCTAGGGTTCTTTGGTTAATTTACTTAGGTTTTAGTTAGGGCAGTAGGTTAATTAGGTTATCTAGTTAGTTATGAATTTAGCTAGGTATTTTAGTTTAAGTAATTGTTGCTATTTAAATTTTATAGTGCTAGTTAGTTAATTAGAATTAGTATTAAAAACAGAATTAGTTTAAGCAATTATCCAAATCAACATCCCTTGTTAAAGCAAATTTAGGTAGGCTGAATTTTACTTTCAAATATTGTTATGACTTCTTGCATTTTTCTTCAAGTTCTATATTTTTCTTCTTTTTATATGCAAATTTGAAGTGGACATGTGATATGTGGACATGTGATGTTTTGGACATGTCATATTTGGAATTTGGACATGTCATTTGGACATGTGATGTTTTTGACATGTCATATATGGAAAATGATGATTATGTGCAGGGTAAATGATCCGTGTGGCCTATGTTACGCCGGAATTTTGATTCATTTCTGTTCCAGTGAATTTCAGGCGCTCGATATGTCCATTCTTTAGCAAAGGTCATGCCGAAATTTTCCGTGAATTTTGGCATGACTTGTGCTAGATAGTAGGCATATCGAGTGCCGGGAGTTGCTGGGAAACGACATTCCGGCAAACATAGATCTTTTTTATGTCATTTCTCATTTTTTTCATAGTTTTAGAATTGAACGAGGAGACTTAATCATAGGAAACATGTCGAACAACGAAGAAACCGGGCCTTCTGACCAAGCTGCAGACGAGCTGGATTATGAGGGTGAACAAGAGTACCTCGACTTTTTGTCTTCTAAGCAACGTCAAGGCTTGCAGGTCGGCCTCGATGATGGTACTGACGTCGACATCGACACCGACAGCGACGGCACCGATGGCGGCGCCGAGACCGGCGGGGAAGGTACCGGCAGGGAAGATACCGGCGGGGAAGGTACCGGCAGGGAAGATACCGGCGGGGAAGGTACAGGCACCAATGCCGCTACCGAAAAGAAGAAGCTGAGGATATGAAAACCTAACAAACTAGGCATTGGACGACTGGCGATCACAAAAAAGGCACCTGGCAAGTTTGAGCCATTAGAGCTGGAAGAACCTCGCAAGGCTATGGGAACCAAGTAGGATGCATCCTACGGGAATGTGCGAGCATCAACGATGATGACTTAAGGAGTAAAGAACATTTGAGGCAGTTGCTCCTGACGAAGCCGCACAAGAGATTCAAGTTCCCCGACCGGGATGATAACATAGAACAACTGTGGGATGATCCAAAGATGAAAAATATTAATATTCACGCCATGGGCATGTTCAGCAATGATTTGGCCTCCTGGAAAGGGAGGGTGAAACGAGCTATTGAGGCTGAGGAACCCCTGTCCAAGATTCTAGAGGAAAATCCGACACTTACGGAAGAGGATTTCGAAAAGTTCAAGGACACTTGCGCTATCGAGGCAGCCAAGGCTAAGGCTGTGAAATTCAAGAGCCTTCAGCAAAGGAACACGGGGAAGCATTGCCTCGAAGGCCGTGGCTACCTCGGTAAAAGGCCCATATGGGATAAGGAGGACGCGGAACGTGAAGCCGCGGGTCTCCCAGGCCCCTTCACGAAGTTCACCAACCCCTTGGAGTGTGACTTCATCAGGACCCGCTACAAGTGGGACAAGGAAAAGAAGGTTTTTTACATAGACCAGATCACGAGGAGATTGATTAGACTACGGGTAATTATTATTTTACCACCTTACATTTAGCTCCAGATCTAGTCGACTACACATTCCTAAATGGTTCACGTTCCTTCTGCAGGAGAAGCAACACCAGCTTGCAGCCGAAAGCCCTACTTCTCCGATGAGGCCCAACTGGGACACCCCTCTCAACTGGGCCTTGAACGAACTTAAGGGACTCCCTTTGGGCCAGCAGCCACAATATGGTCGTGTGCACGGCGCCGGAGACGGCGCCACGTGGAAGGTGTTTTACAACGAGGGCCTGGAGGCGAAGAAGCAGAAAGAGAAGTTTAGTCAGGCGGACATCGACGAGAAGGTGAAGCTTGCGCTCGATAAAAAAGCAGCCGAGGACACAAAAAATAGTCGAGGAGAAAAATGAGTTGCTATAGTAGGCGGTCAATGCAGCTGTAACTTCCTGTAGAAATGATTTCGCTACTAACTTGGTCCCGGCTATCATCAACTGAAAGAAGGAAAATCCAGACAAGACGGTACATGATTTCCCGTTGCCTAGTTTCGTCGCGAGCAACTCCGTGAACAACAACACCACCGCACCATCACTTTCTCTTGCAATCGGGCCTCCTCTCGCACTCGCACCCGCTCATCGCTGCCCGTCCTTAGTCTCTGGCGCGCTAGGCGGGCCGTCGTCTTTGGCTGAGCTCGACGCCCTCACGGTAATTACATGTCGCACGAACATATATAGCTAGAATATTCCATTTCCATTGCCTTTCGGATGTTTTACGCCGAAGACATATGTTTTCAGGCCGACGAAACCCCGTGCACCGTACTCTACTTGATCAAAGGCTAGAAGGTGGACGTGGGAAAGGGGGTGATAACAAAGCCCTTGGATCTCACGTTCCACAACCAGCCGATGCCTGCTGGGCACTTCAGGGTTACCTTGTCGAGTGTGACATCAGGGCACGAGGATTTTCCTCCTCCCTTACGCCTAGGGGGAGAGGACGACGAGACCCCGCCGTGGATTGGAAGCTCCAAGGGTTGGGTGCTGCTATGGCCGAAGAATCTTCTTCGTCTGGAGCCGGCCAAGAGCACACCAATAAACACACATCGACAAGCATGTATGGATACCACCACCCCGCCTACGCAATTACCAGCTCATGTAGTGCCGGGTGAGAGTGGCGGACGACGTGATGAAGGGGGTGCAATAGTACTGGCTGATGTAATCGGTCCCGTAGAACAGAGAATGGATGATGACACGGAGGAGACAAGGACCCAATGGGTTTCCTCAATACAAACACGTATGAGGGTGACTTAGATATGATGAGTCAACCATATGACGAATCGGGCTATCAGCATGCTAATGAGGATATGGATGATCTGCCCAGGCAGGAACGTCATAGCAGGGATTGCAAGAAGTCTCTCTTCATGAAATCCTCACAGGACACGCATGAAGATGTCGCCTCAACTAGACGGGGGTCGTACAGTGCTTAGCCCGGCAACACTGGGGCAGGGGTTAAGGAAGGGTCTGGAAGGTGTGCCCAAGAAAAATGAGAGGAAGAGACCGGGGAAGATAGCTGCCTCCAAACAAGCCAGAGCACATAGCAGTCAGACGGTGGATTCTGAAGAGCGTGTACCCGTGAAAGGTGCGGCCATGTTACCGCCGAAACCGCTGGAGACACTATCAGGGATCTCAAGAGACTGCACGACCATGTGTTGTCGACTGAGAAAAGCCTACTAGCCTCGAAGGATCCAGGATATCTGACATACGCGGCTCGTGTGCCTAAGGAGAAGTGCTACGTCGACACACAGCCCGCGGAGGTGTTCTTCCTGCGGTTTGACCATATCTTTGAGATGTTTCTGAAAAGGCGGCTCAATTTTACAATCGTCCACCTTTTTGCGCTACATATGAGCTCCGTCATGAAGAGAGAAGAAGTCTCGCAAATCTGTGTGGCGGATCCGTACTACATGCACGAGTCTTTCTTGAGTCTCGGCGACTTTGAGCGTGAAACTGCTAGGGAGTACCTCCAAAACTTCATCGTACAGAATAAGGACCAGGAAATTGTCCTCCTGCCTTATCATCCAAAGTAAGTCAGTTTCGGACAACCCTTTCATACATTTCAATCATTCCTTCTCACTCATATGGAGAATAATTTGAGGTGTCTTTTCCCGCAGCAACGGGCGCGCCGTCCTTATCGTTCTTTACCTGTGAGTCTCCCATGTCGTGTATTTCGACCCTACCAGAGACTACGAGAAGAAGGACTACACCCACATAATGAATATTTTAGATGATGCTCTCCAAGGCTTCAGCATTAGGGGTGGCCACCTACAGATTAGGAAACAAAGGAACAAGAAGTTGGGTTTCTCGCATAAAACTAACTTCTGTTGCATCCATGTCCCAAAACCAAGCAAGAAAGATGGATTCTACCTCCTCCATCTCATGATTGAGTTCAACACGGATCAGCAAAAGCTTCGTATGAAAACCAGAAACTATGATCATATCCGCAAGTGGGTGGAATCTCATGGAGAAGCGGATTATAAACTTAGAGATGACTTCTTTCGCATCCAAAGGGACATTGCGACGATCATCATGAAAGAAGTCGTCGATGAGAAGGGGATGTTCCACCACGGCCCTATATCGCGAGCCGACGTACGAACTCGCATAGGCATGCAATGTCATGACCTCACGTCGTTCAAGAATCTAGGGTCCATGGATGGAACTTCTAGTGATTTACGATGCCGATGATGATGATATGTGTTGGTTGAACTTGTATACTTCCTGTAGCGATTATATTTTGTGACGTCCACGATCCCTGCCGAACTTGCGTAACGCTACTTTGTTAGTTTGGGTACGATGACATGCATACCTCTAGTTAATTAGTTTGCATACTATATGTTGCATCTAGTTGCTAACCCTTTCTTTTTCATGTTGCTCTAGTATATTTTTGTTGCATATGATCGTACATTCTCTTGATGAAGATGCATCTCTAACAGGTACCTAGATTCTTGATGGTGAAGGAGTGCTATGTCGTGTACGAAGGGAAGGTTCCGGGAGTGTACAACGTGTGGTATGAGTGTCAGGCGCAGGTGGAGGGGGTCTCGGGCGCCTGCCATAAATGCTTCAAAAAGCAGACAAGAAGCACAACCTAGTTACTTGAGGTTCACGCTAGCGCGAGAGAGGCCTCATAACCGCCGCCTCATGTAATGCATAGTTCTGCTATCACTCATAGTGATAGCACTTCTCGCGTATATCATTGTTTAGATGGATGACGTTGTAGTTGCAAGTATTCGAGACTTGCATGTATCACTATTTTCGAGATGATGATGAGAGACCACTTTGTGTTGGATGATGATTATGATGAGACTATTTGTATGTATATGCTATGATTACATTTGTGGTCTCGCAGCCATTTGTATGTGTATGATGCTGACATTTGTATGTGCTAAACATTCTTGTATAAAGCATGTTCAAATACAAAACAAATATGCAGAAAAAAACTAATAAAATTAGCAGTAGCGAGTGGAGAAAAGTTAGCAGCAGCGTGCCGCTAGCAGTAGCACGGCCTAATAAAGTGCGCTAGAGCTATTAGCAGTAGCGCGCTTTCATACTGCTCGCTGCTGCTACGCTTGTATAGCACTAGCGCAGGAAGACACGCGTTGCTGCTACAGGTTAGCTATAGCACCGTATCAATAGCACGGGACCCCACGCTACTGCTATACCTAAAACCCACGCTGCTGCTAGGCTTTTCCCTGGTAGTGAGGATTTGATGGACTACGGAATATGGAGTGGCAAGAGCCTAAGCTTGGGGATGCCCAAGGCACCCCAAGGTAATATTCAAGGACAACCAAGAGCCTAAGCTTGGGGATGCCCCGGAAGGCATCCCCTCTTTCGTCTTCGTCTATCGGTAACTTTACTTGAGGCTATATTTTTTTTCACCACATGACATGTGTTTTGCTTGGAGCGTCTTGTATGGTTTGAGTCTTTGCTTTTAAGTTTGCCACAATCATCCTTGCTGTACACACCTTTTGAGAGAGACATGCATGAATCATGATTTATTAGAATACTCTATGTGCTTCACTTATATCTTTTGAGCTAGGCAAATTTGCTCTAGTGCTTCACTTATATCTTTTAGAGCACGGCGGCGGTTTGATTTTATAGAAATTGATGAACTCTCGCACTTCACTTATATTATTTTGAGAGTCTCTAAACAGCATGGTAATTAGATTTGGTTATAAAAATTAGTCCTAATATGATAGGCATCCAAGAGGGATATAATAAAAACTTTCATATAAAGTGCATTGAATACTATGAGAAGTTTGATTCCTTATATATGATTTTTTTGAGATACGAAGATGGTGATATGAGAGTCATGCTAGTAAGTAGTTGTGAATTTGAGAAATACTTGTGTTAAGGTTTGTGAGTCCCGTAGCATGCACGTATGGTGAACCGTTATGTGACGAAGTTGGAGCATCAGATATTATTTTGATTGTCTTCCTTATGAGTGGCGGTCGGGGACGAGCAATGGTCTTTTCCTACCAATCTATCCCCCTAGGAGCATGTGAGTAGTACTTTGTTTTGATGACTAATAGATTTCTGCAATAAGTATGTGAGTTCTTTATGACTAATGTTGAGTCCATGGATTATACGCATTCTCACCTTTCCGCCATTGCTAGCCTCTCTTGTACCGTGCAACTTTCGCCGGTACCATACACCCACCTTATACCTTCATCAAACAGCCACCATACCTACCTATTATGGCATTTCCATAGCCATTCCGAGATATATTGCCATGCAACTTTCCACCGTTCTGTTTACTATGACATGCATCATCATTGTCATATTGCTTTGCATGATCATGTAGTTGATATCGTATTTGTGGCAAAGTCACCTTCATCATTTTGTATACATGTCGCTCTTGATTCATTGCACATCCCGGTACACCGCCGGAGGCATTCACATAGAGTCATATTTTGTTCTAATATGGAGTTGATATTTTTGAGTTATAAGTAAATAAAAGTGTGATGATCTTCATTATTAGAGCATTATCCCATGTGAGGAAATAAGAAAAGAGAAAAGGCCAAAAAAAGAGAAGACCCAAAAAATGAGAGAAAAGGAGAGAAGGGACAATGTTACTATTCTTTTGCCACACTTGTGCTTCAAAGTAGCACCATGATCTTCATGATAGAGAGTCTCCTATGATATCACTTTCATATAACTAGTGGGAATTTTCATTATAGAACTAGGCTTGTATATTCCAACGACGGGCTTCCTCAAAACGCCCTAGGTGTTCATGAGCAAGCAAGTTGGATGCACACCCACTTGGTTTTCTTTTTCGATCTTTCATAAACTTATAGGTCTAGCGCATCTGTTGCATGGCAATCCCTACTCACTCACATTGATATCTATTGACGGGCATCTCCATAGCCCATTGATACGCCTAGTTGATGTGAGACTATCTCCTTCTTTTTGTCTTCTCCACAACCACCTTCTATTCCACCCATAGTGTTATGTCCATGGCTCACGCTCATGTATTGCGTGAAAGTTGAAAAAGTTTGAGAACATCAAAAGTATGAAACAATTGCTTGGCTTGTCATCGGGGTTGTGCATGATTTGAGTATTTTGTGTGATGAAGACGGAGCATAGCCAAACTATATGATTTCGTAGGGATAAGCTTTATTTGGCCATGTTATTTTGAGAAGACATAATTATTTTTTTAGTATGCTTGAAGTATTATTGTTTTATGCCAATATTAAACTTTTGTTTCAAATCATACGGATCTGAACATTCACGCCACAATAAAGAGAATTACATGGATAAATATGTTAGGTAGCATTCCACATCAAAAATTCTGTTTTTATCCTTTACCTACTCAAGGACGAGCAGGAATTAAGCTTGAGGATGCTTGCTACGTCTCCAACGTATCTATAATTTTTGATTGTTCCATGCTATTATATTATCTGTTTTGGATGTTTTATATGCATTAATATGCTATTTTATATGACTTTTTGGACTAACCTATTAACCTAGAGCCCAGTGCCAGTTTCTGTTTTTCCTTGTTTTAGAGTTTCGCAGAAAAGGAATACCAAACGGAGTCCAAACAGAATGAAATGTTCGCGATGATTTTTCTTGGACCACAAGACATCCAGAGGGCTTGGAGTGCATGTCAGGAAAGCCACGAGGCGGCCACAAGGTCGGGAGGCGCGCCTTCCACCCTTGTGGGCCCCTCGTGACTCCACCGACCTATTTCTTAGGCCTATATATTCTCAGATATCCCAAAACCTTCAAGGGGAGCCATGAAACCACTTTTCCATCGCCGCAACCTTCTGTTCTTGTGAGATCCCATCTAGGGGCCTTTTCCGGCATCCTGCCGGAGGGGGATTCGATCACGGAGGGCTTCTACATCAACACCATTGCCTCTCCGATGAAGCATGAGTAGTTTACCACAGACCTACGGGTCCATAGCTAGTAGCTAGATGGCTTCTTATCTCTCTTTGATTCTCAATACCAAGTTCTCCTCGATGTTCTTGGAGATCTATTCGATGTGTTTGTCGAGATCCGATGAATTGTAGATTTATGATCATCTTATCTACGAATATTATTTGAATCTCTTCTGAATTCTTATATGGATGATTTGATATCTTTGCAAGTCTCTTCGAACTATCGATTTGGTTTCGCCAACTAGATTGGTTTTTCTTGCAATGGAAGAAGTGCTTAGCTTTGGGTTCAATCTTGCGGTGCTCGGTCCTAGTGACAGAAGTGGAACCGACAAGTATTGTATTGTTGCCATCGAGGATAACAAGATGGGGTTTTCATCATATTGCTTGAGTTTATCCTGCTACATCATGTCATCTTACTTAATGTGTTACTCTATTCTTGTGAACTTAATACTCTAGATGCAGGCAGGAGTCGGTCGAGGTGTGGAGTAATGGTAGTAGATGCAGGTGAAGGAAATATGCCCTAGAGGCAATAGTAAAGTTGTTATTTATATTTCCTTATATCATGATAAATGTTTTTATTATTCATTCTAGTATTGTATTAACTAGAAACTTAGTACATGTGTGAATACATAGATAAACAGAGTGTCCCTAGTATGCATCTACTTGACTAGCTCGTTAATCAAAGATGGTTAAGTTTCCTGACCGTAGACATGTGTTGTCATTTGATCAACGGGGTCACATCATTAGAGAATGATGTGATGGACAAGACCCATTTGTTAGCTTAGCATAATGATCGTTTAGTTTTATTGCTATTGCTTTCTTCATGACTTACACATATTCCTCTGACTATGAGATTATGCAACTCCCGAATACCGGAGGAGCACCTTATGTGCTATCAAATGTCACAACGTAATTGGGTGATTATAAAGATGCTCTACAGGTGTCTCCGAAGATATTTGTTGGGTTGGCATAGGTCGAGATTAGGATTTGTCACTCCGAGTATCGGAGAGGTATCTCTGGGCCCTCTTGGTAATGCACATCACTATAAGCCTTGCAAGCAATGTGACTAATGAGTTAGTTACGGGATTATGCATTACGGAAAGAGTAAAGAGACTTGCTGGTAATGAGATTGAACTAGGTATGATGATACCGACGATCGAATCGCGGGCAAGTAACATACTGATGACAAAGGGAATAACGTATGTTGTTATTGTGGTTTGACCGATAAAGATCTTCGTAGAATATGTAGGAACCAATATGAGCATCCAGGTACCACTATTGGTTATTGACCGGAGATGTGTCTCGGTCATGTCTACATAGTTCTCAAACCCGTAGGGTCTGCATGCTTAACGTTCGATGACGATTTGTATTATGAGTTATGTGTTTTGGTGACCGAAGTTCGTTCGGAGTCCCGGATGAGTTCAAGGACATGACGAGGAGTCTCGAAATGGTTGAGAGGTAAAGATTGATATATTGGAAGGTAGGATTCGGACACCGGAAGGGTTCCGGAGTGTATCGGGTACATACCGGAGTACCAGAGGGGTTACCGGAACCCCCCGAGGAAAGATATGGGCCATAGGAGGGAGGCCAACCAGCCCACAAGGGAGGAGGCCGAATTGGTTTAGGGAAGGGGGCGCCACCCCCTTTTCCTTTTCCTACTCCCTCTCCCTCCCCCTTTCCACCTCCATGAGAAGGAAAAAAAGGGGAGCCGAATCCTACTAGGACTAGGAGTCCTACTAGGACTCCTCCCTTATGGCGCGCCCCCTAGGGCCGGCCTCCTCCCTCTCCCTCCTTTATATACGTGGGCAGGGCAACCCTTGAAGCACATCAATTGTTCTCTTAGCCGTGTGCAGTACACCCCCTCCACAGTTTACTGCTCCCGTCATAGTGTCATACTGCTTAGGCGAAGCCCTGCGCGGATCACATCATCACCACCGTCACCATGCTGTCGTGCTGGCGGAACTCTCCCTCGACCCTCTGCTGGATCAAGAGTTCGAGGGACGTCATCGAGCTGAACGTGTGCTCATCACGGAGATGCCATACGTTCAGTACTTGGATCGGTTGGATCGTGAAGACGTTCGACTACATCAACCGCATTAATCTAACGCTTCCGCTTTCGGTCTACGAGGGTGCGTGGACACACTCTCCCCTCTTGTTACTATGCATCTCCTAGATAGATCTTGCGTGATCGTAGGAAACTTTTTGAAATTGCATGCTACGTTCATCAACAGTGGCATCCGAGCCAGGTCTATGCGTAGATGATAT
This sequence comes from Triticum aestivum, assembly GCF_018294505.1. Taxonomy (NCBI): domain Eukaryota; kingdom Viridiplantae; phylum Streptophyta; class Magnoliopsida; order Poales; family Poaceae; genus Triticum; species Triticum aestivum. The sequence continues at coordinate 708,739,367 of NC_057810.1, read as the reverse complement.
GCATGAGTAGAACACAAAGAGTTGTCGGCGATAATAGTCATACTGCTTACCACCAACATCTTACTTTGATTCAGCGGTATTGTTGGATGAAGCGGCCCGGACCAACATTACATGACCACGTTCATGAGACTGGTTCTACCGACGTGCTTTGCACACAGGTGGCTGGCGGGTGTCAGTTTCTCCAACTTTAGTTCAATCAAGTTTGACTATGGCCGGTCCTTATTGAAGGTTAAAACAGCACACTTGACGAAAAATCATTGTGGTTTTGATGCGTAGGTAAGAACGGTTCTTGCTAGAAGCCCATAGCAGCCACATAAACTTGCAACAACAAATTAGAGGACGTCTAACTTGTTTTTGCACGGCATGTTGTGATGTGATATGGTCAAGACATGATGCGATATAAGTTATTGTATGAGATGATCATGTTTTGTAAAAGTTATCGACAACTCGCAGGAGCCTTGTGGTTGTCGCTTTATTGTATAAAATGCAATCGCCATGTAATTGCTTTACTTTATCACTATGCGGTAGCGATAGTTGTAGAAGCAATAGTTGGCGTGATGACAACGACGCTACGTTGGAGATCAAGGTGTCAAGCCGGTGACAACGGAGATCATGACGGTGCTTTGGAGATGGAGATCAAAGGCACAAGATGATGATGGGCATATCATGTCACATATTTTGATTGCATGTGATGTTTATCTTTTATGCATCTTATTTTGCTTAGTACGGCAGTAGCATTATAAGATGATCCCTCATTAAATTTCAAGATATAAGTGTTCTCCCTGAGTATGCACCGTTGCTACAGTTCCTCGTGTTGATACACCACGTGATGATTGGGTGTGATAAGCTCTACGTTCACATACAACGGGTGCAAGCCAGTTTTGCACATGCAGAATACTCGGGTTAAACTTGACGAGCCTAGCATATGCAGATATGGCCTCGGAACACTGAGATCGAAAGATCGAACGTGAATCATATAGTAGATATGATCAACACAGAGATGTTCACCATTGAAAACTACTCCATCTCATGTGATGATCGGCCATGGTTTAGTTGATATGGATCGCGTGATCATTTAGATGACTAGAGGGATGTCTATCTAAGTGGGAGTTCTTAAGTAATATGATTAATTGAACTTTAATTTATCATGAACTTAGTCCTGATAGTTTTTGCATATCTATGTTGTTGTAGATCAATAGCTCGCGTATAGCTCCCCTGTTTTATTTTTGATATGTTCCTAGAGAAAACTAAGTTGAAAGATGATAGTAGCAATGATGCGGACTGGGTCCGTGATCTGAGGATTATCCTTATTGCTGCATAGAAGAATTATGTCCTTGATGCACCGCTAGGTGACAGACCTATTGCAGGAGCAGATACAGATGTTATGAACGTTTGACAAACTTGGTATGATGCTACTTGATAGTTTAGTGCACCATGCTTTATGGCTTAGAACCGGGACTTGAAAAATGTTTTGAATGTCATGGAGCATATGAGATGTTCCAAGAGCTGAAAATGATATTTCAGACTCATGCCCGTGTTAAGAGGTATGAGACCTCTAACAAGTACTGTGCCTACAAGATGGAGGAGAATAGCTCAGCTAGTGAGCATGTGCTCAGAATGTTTGGGTAATACAATCACTTGAATCAAGTGGGAGTTAATCTTCTAGATAAGATAGTGATTGACAGAGTTCTCTAGTCACTATCACCAAGTTACTAGAACTTCGTGATGAACTATAATATGCAAGGGATGATGAAAACGATTCCCAAGCTCTTCGCGATGCTGAAATCAGCGATGGTAGAAATCAAGAAATAGCAACAAGTGTTGTTGGTTAACAAGACCACTAGTTTCAATAAAAAGGGGCAAGGGAAAGAAAGGGAACTTCAAAATGGCAAGCAAGTTGTCACTCACGTGAAGAAACCCAAAGCTAGACCCAAGCCTGAAACTGAGTGATTCTACTACAAAGGAAATGGTCACTGGAAGCGGAACTGCCCCAAATACTTGGCGGATAAGAAGGATGGCAAAGTGAACAAAGGTATATTTGATATACGTCTTATTGATGTGTACTTTACTAGTGTTCATAGTAGCCCCTCGGTATTTGATACCGGTTCAAGTTGCAAAGATTTGTAACTCGAAAGAGGAGTTGCAAAATGAACAGATACTAGTTGAGGGCAAGGTGACAATGTGTGTTGGAAGTGATTCCAAGGTTGATAAGATCACCATCGCACACTACCTTTACCTTTGGGATTACTGTTGAACCTAAAATTAATCTTATTTGGTGTTTGCGTTCAGCATAATATGATTGGATCATGTTTATTGCAATAAGGTTATTCATTTAAGTCAAAGAATAATTGTTATTCTGTTTACATGAATAAAACCTTCTGTGGTCATACACCCAATGTGAATGGTTTATGGAATCTCGATTGTAGTGATACACATATTCATAATATTGATGCCAAAAGATGCAAAGTTGATAATGATAGTGCAACATATTAGTGGCACTGCCGTTTAGGGCATATTGGTGTAAAGCGCATGAAGAAACTCCATTTGGATGGACTTTTGGAATCACTTGATTATGAATCATTTGATGCTTGCGAACCATGCCTCATGGGCAAGATGACTAAAGACTCCGTTTTCCGGAATAATGGAGCGAGCTACTGACTTACTAGAAATAATACATACCGATGTATGCGGTCCGATGAGTGAGGATCGCGGCGGGTATCATTATTTTCTGACCTTCACAGATGATTTAAGAAGATATGGGTATATCTACTTGATGAAATACAAGTCTGAAACATTTGAAAAGTCAAAGATTTTCATAACGAAGTGGAGAATCATCGTAAAAAGAAAATAAAGTTTCTACGACCTGATCACGGCAACGAATATTTGAGTTATGAGTTTGGCCTTCAATTATAACAATGTGGAATAGTTGCACAAACTCATGCCACCTGGAACACCAGAGCATAATGGAGTGTCCGAATGTCGTAACTATACTTTATTAGATATGGTGCGATCTATGATGTCTCTTACCGATTTACCACTATCGTTTTGGGGTTATGCATTACAGACAGCTGCATTCACGTTAAATAGGGCACCATCTAAATCCGTTGAGACGACACCGTATGAACTGTGGTTTAGCAAGAAACCTAAGTTGTCGTTTCTTAAAGTTTGGGGTTGTGATGCTTATGTGAAAAAGTTTCAGCCTGATAAGCTCGAACACAAATCGGAGAAGTGCGTCTTCATAGGATACCCAAAAGAAACTGTTGGGGACACCTTCTATCATAGATCCGAAGGCGAGATCTTTGTTGCTAAGAATGGATCCTTTCTAGAGAAGGAGTTTCTCTCGAAAGAAGTGAGTGGGAGGAAAGTAGAACTTGATGAGGTAATTGTACCTTCTCTCGAATTGGAAAGTAGCTCATCACAGAAAACCGTTCCCGTGATGCCTGCACCAACTAGTGAGGAAGCTAATGATAATGATCATGAAACTTCGGATCAAGTTACTACCGAACCTCGTAGGTCAACCAGAATACGGTCCGCACCAGAGTGGTACGGTAATCCTGTTCTGGAAGTCATGTTACTAGACCATGACGAACCTACGAACTATGAGGAAGTGATGATGGGCCCAGATTCCGGAAAATGGCTTGAGGCCATGAAATCTGAGATAGGATCCATGTATGAGAACAAAGTGTGGACTTTGGTGGACTTGCCCGATGATCGGCAAGCCATTGATAATAAATGGATCTTCAAGAGGAAGACGGACCCTGATGGTAGTATTACTATCTACAAAGCTCAACTTATCGCAAAAGGTTTTCGACAAGTTTAAGGTGTTGACTACGATGAGATTTTCTCACTCCTAGCATGCTTAAAGTCTGTCCGAATCATGTTAGCAATTGCCACATTTTATGAAATCTGGAAAATGGATGTCAAAACTGCATTCCTTAATGGATTTGTTGTATATGATGCAACCAAAAGGTTTTCTCAATCCTAATGGTGCTAAAAAGTGTGCAAGCTCCATCGATCCATCTATGGACTGGTACAAGCATCTCGGAGTTGGAATATACGCTTTGATGAATTAACCAAAGCATATAGATTTATACAGACTTGCGGTGAAGCCTGTATTTACAAGTGAGTGGGAGCACTACAACCTTTCTGATAAGTATATGTGAATGACATATTGTTGATCAGAAATGATGTAGAATTTTCTTGAAAGTATAAAGGAGTTTTCAAAGAAAGACCTCGGTGAAGCTACTTACATATTGAGCATTGAGATGTAGATCAAGACGCTTGATAAGATTTTTCAATGAGTATATACCTTGACAAGATTTTGAAGTAGTTCAAAATGGAACAGCCAAAGAAGGAGTTTTTGCCTATGTTGCATGGTGTGAAGTTGATTAAGACTCAAAAGCCCGACCATGGCAGAAGATAGAGAGAGAATGAAAGTCATTCCCTATGCCTCAGCCATAGGTTCTATAAAGTATGCCATGCTGTGTACCAGACCTATTGTATACCTTAGCATGAGTTTGGCAAAGGAGTACAATAGTGATCTAGGAGTAGATCATTGGAGAGCGGTAAAAAATTATCCTTAGAGGACTAAGGAAATATTTCTCGGTTTGGAGGTGATAAAAGAGTTCGTCGTAAAGATTTACATCGATGCAAGCTTTGACACCAATCTGGATGACTTTGAGTCTCGATCTGGATACATATTGAAAGTAGAAGCATTTAGCTAGAGTAGCTCTGTGCAGAGCATTGTAGACGTAGAAATTTGCAAAATACATACGAATCTAAATGTGACAGACCCGTTGACTAAACCTCTCTCACAAGCAAAACATGATTACACCTTAGTACCCTTTGGGTGTTAATCACATGGTGATGTGAACTAGATTACTGACTCTATTAAACCCTTTGGGTGTTGGTCACATGGCGCTGTGAACTATGGTTATTAATCACATGGTGACGTGAACAATAGGTGTTAAATCACATGGCGATGTGAACTAGATTATTGACTCTAGTGCAAGTGGGAGACTGAAGGAAATATGCCCTAGAGGCAATAATGAGGTTGTAATTTATATTTCCTTATATCATGATAAATGTTTATTATTCATGCTAGAATTGTATTAGCAAGAAACTTAGTACATATGTGAATACATAGACAAACAGAGTGTCCCTAGTATGCCTCTACTTGACTAGCTCGTTAATCAAAGATGGTTAAGTTTCCTGACCATAGACATGTGTTATCATTTGATGAATGGGATCACATCATTTGAGAATGATGTGATGGACAAGACCTGTCGTGGTTTTGTCACGGCAGATGTCCTTAGTGTCAGGACTTAGTCGCGAGGCCAACACATCTATGTGGTAGCTTGAGAGGGGTTGAGCAGAATCGAGAGATGCAACACAAGACAGGGATTTAGACAGCTTCGGGCCCCGGGAAACATCATCCGGTAACGACCCTACATGTTGTTTGAGGCTAGGTCTCATTATGATCACGAGAGAGTCGCCGGTAAACCGGCTCTTTGTGTCTAGCCCTAGAGATTTTCTCTTCTAGCCCTTCCCTCTTTGGGGAGCCCTGCCCCTCCTTATATATGTGGAAGGGGCGGGTTACATGTGGAGTCCTATTTGGATTAGGACTAGTCTATCTCTAATACAAACCGGATACAAGTCCAGGTCTTAACTCCTTGTAAGACAAATATTCCTCATGCCTTTCCTCTCAAACCGGCCCACCATAACATGAGCCGACCTTCTGGGCCTTGGGCCTTGTTATCCGTCTATCCCTCCCGCCGGGTTACCAGTGAATCATAATGTTCAGTCAGGTTGCTTGTAAACCGTCTGGTCTGTGCGGGTCGTTGGTTGATACGTCTCCAACGTATCTATAATTTTTGATTGCTCCATGCTACTTTATCTACTGTTTTAGGCAATATTGGGCTTTATTATCCACTTTTATATTATTTTTGGGACTAACCTATTAACCGGAGGCCCAGCCCAAATTTGCAGTTTTATGCCTATTTCAGTGTTTCGAGGAAAAGGAATATCAAACGGAGTCAAAACGGAACGAAATCAACTGGAGAAGTTATTTTTGGAAGGAAAGCCACCCGATGGACTTGGAGTGCACGTCAGGGGATACGGGAGGTGCTCATGAGGGTGGGGGCGCGCCTCGTGGGGCCCCCGTAGCTCCACCGACGTTCTCCTTTCACCCATATATACCTACGTACCCTAAAACTTCCAGAACAGAAGATAGATCGGGAGTTCCGCCGTCGCAAGCCTCCAGAGCCACCAAAAACCAATTGGGACCCTGTTCCGGCACCCTGCCGGAGGGGGATCCCATCACCGGAGGCCATCTTCATCATCCCGGCGCTATCCATGACGAGGAGGGAGTAGTTCACCCTCGGGGCTGAGGGTATGTACCAGTAGCTATGTGTTTGATCTCTCTCTCTCGTGTTCTCTCTCGTGTTCCCTCTATGGCACGATCTTGATGTATCCCGAGCTTTGCTATTGTAGTTGGATCTTATGATGTTTCTCCCCCTCTACTCTCTTGCGATGAATTGAGTTTCCCCTTTGAAGTTATCTTATCGGATTGAGTCTTTTATGAACACTTGATGTATGTCTTGCGTGGGATAACCGTGGTGACAATGGGTTATTCTATTGATCCACTTGATGTATGTTTTGGTGATCAACTTGCGGGTTTCGTGACACTTGGGAACCTATGCATAGGGGTTGGCACGCGTTCTTGACTCTCCGGTAGTAGCTTTGGGGCACTCTTTGCAATACTTTTATGTTGGTTGGATGAATCTGAGATGGTGTGATGCATATCGTATAATCATGCCCACGGATACTTGAGGTGACAATGGAGTATCTAGGTGACATTAGGGTTTTGGTTGATTTGTGTCTTAAGGTGTTATTCTAGTACGAACTCTAGGGCTGTTCGTGACACTTATAGGAATAGCCCAACACATTGATTGGAAAGAATAACTTTGAGGTGGTTTCATCCCCTACCATAATCTTTACGTTTGTTCTCCGCTGTTAGTGGCTTCGGAGTGACTCTTTGTTGCATGTTGAGGGCTTGTTATATGATCTATCTATGTTCTTATTGTTGAGAGAACTTGCACTAGTGAAAGTATGAACCCTAGGCCTTGTTTCCTACCATTGCAATACCGTTTACGCTCACTTTTACCACTTGTTACCTTGCTGTTTTTATTATTTCAGATTACAAATACTCTTATCTACCGTCCATATTGCACTTGTATCACCATCTCTTCGCCGAACTAGTGCACCTATACAATTTACCATTGTATTGGGTGTGTTGGGGACACAAGAGACTCTTTGTTGTTTGGTTGCAGGGTTGCAGGGTTGCTTGAGAGAGACCATCTTCATCCTACGCCTCCCACGAATTGATAAACCTTAGGTCATCCACTTGAGGGAAATTTGCTACTGTCCTACAAACCTGTGCACTTGCAGGCCCAACAACGTCTACAAGAAGAAGGTTGTGTAGTAGACATCAAGCTCTTTTCTGGCGCCGTTGCCAGGGAGGCTAGGTAAGTGAAGGTATATCTTTAGATCTTGCAATCGAATCTTTTTGTTTCTTGTTTTATCACTAGTTTAGTTTATAAAAGAAAACTACAAAAAAAATGGAATTGAGTTTGTCTCACACGCTTCATCTTTTTAATATCTTTCGTGAGTATGATGGAAAGGAAAATTGTGTTCAAGTGCTACAAGAAGAAATCTATAAAATGTTTGGCACTAAATCTTTGTATGATGAGCATGATTGCAATGTTTTTAGTATGAATTCCTTGAATATCCATGATGCTAATGATATGCAAAGCCACAAGCTTGGGGAAGCTATGTTTGATGAAGATGATATTTTTTGTCCCCCAAGCTTTGATGAGCAAATCTACTATGATGAAAGCATGTCTCCTACCTATGATGATTATATTGATGAAAGTGGGTTTGGAAGAGTGTCAACTTTAGGAAGTAGTGATCCCACTATTTTGGAGGATGTTGAATTTTATTGTGATGAATATGAAAGTGGATTTGGAAGAGTGTCAACGTTATCTAGTGATTCCACTATCTTGGGAGAGGTTTCAATCGATTATGATGAGAACGAAGTTGCTACTTATGATGACTATTGTGATGAAACTTATTCTATAAAAGGTAGTGATGATTATATTTATAAAACTTGTCATGATTATGATTACCCTTTTTCTGAACATTACTCTTTTAATGTGGAAACAATTTTTAGTGTTCAAGTCTCTTATGATACTCCCACCATTCCAAATGAGAAGAATTTTGCTTATGGGGAGAGTAGTAAATTTTCTATGCTAGTAGATCATGACAAGAATGCTTTAGGTGCTGGTTATATTGTTGAATTCATTCACGATGCTACTGAAAATAATTATGAGGGAGGAACATATGCTTGTAGGAATTGCAATAATGTCAAGTTTCCTCCCTATGTGCTTAAATCCTTGAAGCTATGCTTGTGTTACCTTCCTATGCTAGTTGATTATTGTTACCATAAGTTGTTTGCTCACAAAATCCCTATGCATAGGAAGTGGGTTAGACTTAAATTTGCTAGTCATATGCTTCATGATGCTCCCGTTATGTTTCAATTCTTATCTTTTATGTGAGCATCATTATCATCATCATGCCTAGCTAGAAAAGTATTAAAGAAAAGCGCTTGTTGGGAGACAACCCAATATTTATCCTTACTGTTTTTGTGTGTCCACATGATTATGCTATTGTAGTAATCATGTTTTATAGCTTTTGTTTCAGTAAAGTGCCAAGTAGAACCTTTGGGAAGACTTGGGTGAAGTCTTTATGATCTTGCTGTAAAAAACAGAAACTTTAGCGCTCACGAGAATAGCTGCCATTCTTTACTGGAGAGTGATTTTAGGTTGATTATTTTTTCAGATGATTAATAGACAAATTACTCAGGTCCAGAAATTTATTTCATAATTTTTGGGGTTCCAGAAGTATACGTTTGATACAGATTACTACAGACTGTTCTGTTTTTGACAGATTCTGTTTTCATTGTGTTATTTGCTTATTTTGATGCATCTATGAGTAGTACCGGAGGGTATGAACCATAGAGAAGTTGGAATACAGTAGGTTTACCACCAATATAAATAAAGAATGAGTTCATTACAGTACCTTGAAGTGGTGTTTTGTTTTCCTTCGCTAACGGAGCTCACGAGTTTTCTGTTAAGTTTTGTGTTGTGAAGTTTTCAAGTTTTGGGTAAAGATTCGATGGACTATGGAATAAGGAGTGGTAAGAGCCTAATCTTGGGGATGCCCAAGGCACCCCAAGGTAATATTCAAGGATAACCAAGAGCCTAAGCTTGGGGATGCCCCAGAAGGCATCCCCTCCTTCGTCTTCGTTCATCGGTAACTTTACTTGCAGCTATATTTTTATTCACCACATGATATGTGTTTTTCTTGGAGCGTCATTTTCTCTTGTTAGTATTTGCTTGATGTTAATTAGATTAATGTTTTGCATCTTTAGTTCCAATAAAAATGTCAAGGATAGCCTTTGCCATGCTTATTTTGCTAGTATACATGTTGCTGTTTGAAAACAGAAAGTTTACCGCTGTTCCAAAAATTCCCTAGAAAAGTCAGAGAATGGTCTAACGTTGAATCTTTTTGCATATTAAGATCTGATAAATTTATTACAGTGGGAATTTTAGTTCATAATTTTTGGAGTCAGGGAAGTATTGATACTCTTGCATTATTTACAGACTATACTGTTTTGGCAGATTGCTGTTATGGTTGCATTGTTTGCATATGTTTGCTTGTTTAATGATTCTATTTGAGGATAGGAGTATTAAATATACAGAGACATTTAGTATGCAATGTTGAATAATAATTTTATTTATTTGCTACCGTAGAAAATGATAAGGTTTTGCATTGGTTTATACTAACCTATCTCACGGGTTCTTGTTGAGTTTGTTGTGAATGAAGCTTTTGATAAAAAGAGAAACCATGATATGAGAGGAATTAAGGAGACACAAAAGTTCAAGCTTGGGGATTCCCAAGGCACCCTAAGATAATATTTCAAGAAGTCTCAAGCATCTAAGCTTGGGGATGCCCCGGTAGGCATCCCACCTCTTCTTCAACAACTATCAGTTAGTATCGGTTGAGCCTAAGTTTTTGCTTCTTCACATGAGTTGTGCTATCCTTGCATTGTAGTTTTCTTTAGCTTTGCTTGCTGTTTGAATAAAGTACCAAGATCTGAATTCTTTAATGAGATAGAGCCATACATAAATTGGAATTTGTTAGAATACTCAATGTGCTTCACTTATATCTTTTGAGCTTGATAATTTTTGCTCCAGTGCTTCACTTATATCCTTTCGAGCACAATGGTGGTTTTGTTTTAGAGAAACTTGATCTCTCATGCTTCACTTAGATTATTTTGAGAGTCATTAATAGCATGGTAATTTGCTTAATGTTAATATACTTGGTATTCAAGATATGTGAAACTTTCTTTTGAGTGCGTTGAATACTAAGATAAGCTTGATGCTTGATAATTGTTTTGAGATATGAAGATAGTGATATTAGAGCCATGCTAGTTGAGTAATTGTGAATTTGAGAAATACTTGTGTTAAAGTTTGTGATTCCCGTAGCATACACGTATGGTGAACCGTTATGTGATGAAGTCGGAGCGTGATTTATTTATTTATTGTCTTCCTTATGAGTGGCGGTCGGGGACGAGCGATGGTCTTTTCCTACCAATATATCCCCCTAGGAGCATGCACGTAATACTTTGCTTTGATAACTTGTAGATTTTTGCAATAAGTATATGAGTTCTTTATGACTAATGTTGAGTCCATGTATTATACGCACCCTTCTTCCTTCCACCATTGCTAGCCTCTCTAATACCGTGCATTTTTCGCCAGTATCATACACCCACCATAAACCTTCCTCAAAACAGCCACCATACCTACCTATTATGGCATTTCCATAGCCATTGCGAGATATATTGCCATGCAACTTTTCACCGTTCCGTTTATTATGACACACTCCATCATTGTCATATTGCTTAGCATGATCATGTAGTTGACATCGTATTTGTGGCAAAGCCACCATTCATAATTCTTTCATACATGTCACTCATGAGTCATTGCATAGCCCGGTACACCGCCGGAGGCATTCACATAGAGTCATATTTTGTTCTAAGTATCGAGTTGTAATTGTTGAGTTGTAAGAAAAATAAAAGTGTGATGATCATCATTATTAGAGCATTGTCCCAATGAGGAAAGGATGATGGAGACTATGATTCCCCCACAAGTCGGGATGAGACTCCGGACGAAAAAAATAGGCCAAAAAAGGCCCAAATAAAAAAATGAGAGAAAAAGAGAGAAGGGACAATGCTAATATCCTTTTACCACACTTTTGTTTCAAAGTAGCACCTTGATCTTCATGATAGAGAGTCTCCTATGACATCACTTTCATATACTAGTGGGAATCTTTCATTATAGAACTTGGCTTGTATATTCCAATGATGGGCTTCCTCAAAATGCCCTACGTCTTCATGAGCAAGCGAGTTGGATGCACACCCACTTAGTTTCTTTTGTTGAGATTTCATATACTTATAGCTCTGGTGCATCCGTTGCATGGCAATCCCTACTCACTCACATTGATATCTATTGATGGGCATCTCCATAGCCCGTTGATACGCCTAGTTGATCTGAGACTATCTTCTCCTTTTTGTCTTCTCCACAACCACCATTCTATTCCACCTATAGTGCTATTTCCATGGCTCAAGCTCATGTATTGCGTGAAGATTGAAAAAGTTTTGAGAATGTCAAAAGTATGAAACAATTGCTTAGCTTGTCAGCGGGGTTGTGCATGATTTAAATACTTTGTGTGGTGAAGATAGAGCATAGATAGACCATATGATTTTGTAGGGATAACTTTCTTTGGCCATGTTATTTTGAGAAGACATGATTGCTTTGTTAGTATGCTTGAAGTATTATTATTTTTATGTCAATATGAACTTTTGTCTTGAATCTTTCGGATCTGAATATTCATACCACAATTAAGAAGATTTACATTGAAATTATGCCAAAGTATCACTCCGCATCAAAAATTATTTTTTATCATTTACCTACTTGAGGACGAGCAGGAATTAAGCTTGGGGATGCTTGATACGTCTCCAACGTATCTATAATTTTTGATTGCTCCATGCTACTTTATCTACTATTTTAGGCAATATTGGGCTTTATTATCCACTTTTATATTATTTTTGGGACTAACCTATTAACCGGAGGCCCAGCCCAGATTTGCTGTTTTATGCCTATTTCAGTGTTTCGAGGAAAAGGAATATCAGACGGAGTAAAAACGGAACGAAATCAACTGGCGAAGTTATTTTTGGAAGGAAAGCCACCCGATGGACTTGGAGTGCACGTCAGGAGATATGGGAGGTGCTCACGAGGGTGGGGGGCGCGCCCCCTGCCTCGTGGGGCCCCCGTAGCTCCATCGACGTTCTCCTTTCACCCATATATACCTACGTACCCTAAAACTTCCAGAACAGAAGATAGATCGGGAGTTCCGCCGCCGCAAGCCTCCAGAGCCACCAAAAACCAATCGGGACCCTTTTCCGGCACCCTTTCGGAGGGGGATCCCATCACCGGAGGCCATCTTCATCAGCCCGGCGCTATCCATGACGAGGAGGGAGTAGTTCACCCTCGGGGCTGAGGGTATGTACCAGTAGCTATGTGTTTGATCTCTCTCTCTCTCGTGTTCCCTCTGTGGCACGATCTTGATGTATCCCGAGCTTTGCTATTGTAGTTGGATCTTATGATGTTTCTCCCCCTCTACTCTCTTGTGATGAATTGAGTTTCCCCTTTGAATTTATCTTATCGGATTGAGTCATTTATGAACACTTGATGTATGTCTTGCGTGGGATAAAGTGGTGACAATGGGTTATTCTATTGATGCACTTGATGTATGTTTTGGTGATCAACTTGCGGGTTTCGTGACACTTGGGAACCTATGCATAGGGGTTGGCACACGTTCTTGACTCTCCGGTAGTAGCTTTGGGGCACTCTTTGAAGTACTTTTATGTTGGTTGGATGAATCTGAGATTGTGTGATGCATATCGTATAATCATGCCCACGGATACTTAAGGTGACAATGGAGTATCTAGGTGACATTAGGGTTTGTGTTGATTTGTGTCTTAAGGTGTTATTCTAGTATGAACTCTAGGGCTGTTTGTGACACTTATAGGAATAGCCCAACGGATTGATTGGAAAGAATAACTTTGAGGTGGTTTCGTACCCTACCATAATCTCTACGTTTGTTCTCCGCTATTAGTGGCTTCGGGGTGACTCTTTGTTGCATGTTGAGGGCTTATTATATGATCTATCTATGTTATTATTGTTGAGAGAACTTGCACTAGTGAAAGCATGAACCCTAGGCCTTGTTTCCTACCATTGCAATACCGTTTACGCTCACTTTTACCACTTGTTACCTTGCTGTTTTTATTATTTCAGATTACAAATACTCTTATCTACCGTCCATATTGCACTTGTATCACCATCTCTTAGCCTAACTAGTGCACCTATACAATTTACCATTGTATTGGGTGTGTTGGGGACACAAGAGACTCTTTGTTGTTTGGTTGCAGGGTTGCTTGAGAGAGAACATCTTCATCCTACACCTCCCACGGATTGATAAACCTTAGGTCATCCACTTGAGGGAAATTTGCTACTGTCCTACAAACCTGTGCACTTGCAGGCCCAACAACGTCTACAAGAAGAAGGTTGTGTAGTAGACATCACTGGTGAATCGCCAAGTCTGGCCGGGTTATACTTCCGGCCGGGTTACGTTGCAGGGTATATCCCCGACATTAGCCCCCAAATTTAGCTTGGATTTATCCATGGTAAACTTATGCGGAAAAATAAACACAATAACAAATTTGACAGGTTGTGCTCCGGGTTAAGAATTCTTGTAAACTGGCACCTGATCATCCTTAAGTCCTTGTCATTTCCTCCTTCTAGAAAATCTGGGTCAATAACCAGCTTCATACTCAAATTGCTGACGTTGGTTTCTCATAGAAAAATATTGTGAAGAATAATCTGCTTGAGTCGGCTTCCAAAGCGCCGGCTTAAGAAATATTGGTCTTGAAATACTCATCTGATATTCAACCGGTTTGAAGATGTAAACTTGCCGGTTTTAATATTACCAAAATTGCCGGTTTGTAAATACCGATGGCACTGAGTCATAATTTTTGCCGTCGTCGGGTCATAATTATTGATGACGCCGGGTCAATCTGGTTTGCTCAAAACTGAGAATTTGAAAATATTTCTCCTTATATGCATATTACCTGTAGCCCCTAAGTCTTGAGCAGAACAAAGTGATGGTTTAAGACTTGCTTCAATATAAATACTGCCACTTTTGAAGAAATCCATGTTGTTCATCCCAGTCATGAGTAAAAACTGAACACTCCATATTATGTAGCCCCCAAGTGTCGGGTTGTCATGCTTGCAGCAACCTGGGACTTGTAATTGCCTGGTGCTCAAAAAACTTCAACCAGTGTAGCCCCGGCCGGGTCATTATGAAATAATGAGTAGGGACTTTATAAATACGATCATGCTTCATTAAAAATAACATCATATGATGTAACTCCACCATGGGGCTTGAACCCACGTCCACAAGGTTAAGAGCTTTGTTCTTTACCAAAGGAGGATGAGTTGTAATTACAATGTATAGTTTCACTAACCTTTATTAATATATAACACAGTGGGAGGTACTCCTACTGTTTCTGGTCAGAAAAAATAATAATAAACCTTCAATATAATGGATTAAGACTTGTGTACCTTGAATTGTTGACAGGAGCAATTGGTAGCCCCCAAGGGCCGGCTCATTATAATGTGATGAGTCGGATCTTGAATAAGATGAGCAAAAAATGACTTTGCATTATCCCCCAAGTGTCATGGTGCATGCTTGCAGCGACATGAGACTTGCCTATTTGATATAATCTCAACTTTGAATAATATAGCCCCCAAGAGCCGGGTTGTAAGCCTGCAGCGACTCGAGACTATTCCCTCCATTATGGAATAAATCATATCCATTGATAGCATGATAGCCATTGCGCTAAAGCGACTTTGAAAACCTTAATCATAATACTGGTTATTGATAACCATAATAAAAATCCAGCTATGTTGGCTATTTGAATATTTGAACAATATAATCCAATGATTTATGAGCGCATGATTCCAATAGCGCAATCCAAATATATACTGGCGACTTATAATCGCAAGCCAGGCCGGTTTAATAAACACCGGATAATTTATCATCATACTAGCGATTTATAGTCAAAAGCCAGGCCGGTTTAATAAACACTGGATGATTTATCATCATACTGGCTACTTATAGTCAAATGCCAGGCCGGGTTAATAAACGCCGATGATTTATAATCATGCTTTATTCAACCTGTATCTGCATACAGCAAGTTTAAAGTGTCCTGGCGGTTTACCGCCGGACGTGTCATAATGCCCAACATATAACCTGGGTTGATAACCAAGGCTGCACTTAAGAATAATCAAATATGAAATATATCAATACCTATGACATTGAATCACATCATTGGTTGGCCAACTTTATTGTAGAAAAGGTGATAACCCCAATCTTGAGTACTGATAACTCCTTCCATATTGTGCCGGTTTATGATAAAACTGTACCGGGTTGTGATAAATACCGGATTAACCATATATAATACTGGCGACTTATAGTCGAAACTAGACCGGGTTAATAAACACCGGATTATAATTGATCATGTACTGACAACTTGTATTTGAAAGCCGAACCAGGTTAATGAACGCCAGTTTATCAAAAACATCATAAATCTCATCAAAGGAGAAAAAACTTAGCAAATAAAAGCAGATGAAAACCTGTAGTCGAGGCTTTTCATGGGCTGCCAAGCCCCAAATTCGAGGCTTTTCATGGGCTGCCAGGCCACTGAGTTAAACCATTTCACAAAGCCTTTTAAGATGGTCCTCAATCCTTAACCAATCATCGTTTTAACTTGACAAGTTCAGGGTCCTTTTTTTGGAGTAACTTGTCAAAGTTCTAAGGGTGATACCAGGTTTACCTGGGCGGAGTGACTTACTTAAATAGGCAGGCTAACCCGGGGTTTTAGGTGTATACACCAGGCTTCCAAGCCATGGCTTGATAGCCTATTACAAGTGTAGATTCTTTGTTCATTGCGACAGCAAAGAATCCCCAAGTAATATTTTGAGCTGTGCTCAGTGGGTGCCTATGTTTGAGTTGCTCTTTTGCAACATTCTTTGGCCCCGAAGTAATTTGGCGTTGAGCCGATCAAGAGGTGTGACTATGGTTCGAATACGACCAAGCCCCCAAGTGATCCATAATGTGATAAGCCAAAATGGCAGGATACCCATGTTTGAACCACGCATCATGGCAGCAAGTCCTCTTCGGCAACCTTTAACTTTTTGCAAGAGGAACCGGGATTTTGAACCGGATATTGAGAGCTTCAAAGCTTTGTGGGAAACATCTTTCCCTTGAACCGGATTTTAAACCGGAATCTTCATTTTCAGCCAGAAATTTGCTGACGGCCTCGAAACTCAAACTTGTGTGAAGTTAATTCCTTTTTGAACTGGAAATTCTTAAACCGGATTTGAGTGCTTTCAGAGCTTTGTGAGAGACAGCTTCCTCTTAAACCGGATTTTGAACCGGATATTGAGGGCTTCAGCGCTGTGTTGGAGACGGGATTTCCCTTGAACCGGATTGTAAACCGGAAGCATCATTGTAAGCCGGAATATTTGTGACGCCCTTTTAAATTTTCATCCATATGGTAGTAGCCTACGAGACCGTGTTATCTTTCCCTCCAACGTCCTGGGGTTCTTGACTTCACTGAAAACCGGCAACATTTGCTAAGTCATATTACTGTAGCCCCCGAGTCTCAAGGTGACTCGAGGAGTCGGCTTGAGATATCTCCATATTTGACCATGTTATAAACTGGCATAATTTGTATATCATTGGTGTTGATAGCACGATATGAATCCACAGAAGGTTGAGGTGACTGCGGCGGGTTATAAATGATCCCGTATGAGCCGTGTCAGCAACTCGGCCAATGGTTCCTTCCAACTGGTGATTTGAAGTTAACCAAACTGTAGTGGCGGCGACTTGTGCGCCTGCCCATTGAGCCACCCAGTGCAGACGGCAGTTGATAGTATATGATAATTTGCCTCCATTTTGTTGAAAGAAAACCAGGCTACCCAAGCTGTGTCTTGCTCAGACTCAATAAACAGATCATGCAGACAGGTGCGGCCCGGTATGTTGATGTAGACCAGGCCGCGAGAAACGGATGGCAAAGACGACCGCAGCATCAGAGATAGATCCGACAGATGAGTCGGCCGCGACATTGTAAGCCGGTGTGGACTGGGAAAATCGGCACCGGTGTCGTAAACCGGCACGGACAGGCGTGTTAACCGTGGGCGCGGTCCCGGCAAGCTGATGTAAACCGGGCCACCGGGACGGCGACTTGTGCACGTTCATTCACTGGGTGGTATGATACGGACGAAACACCGGTGTAGAACGTTGCTAGCGCGTGCTCCGTGCCCATAATATAATGCCTCATTTGTAATGAACAATTGTCCTGCGTCAAGAAATATCACATGCCAAAGTAATTGTTCACACAAAAATTAATATGTGCTATGAAAACAAACCGGACGAATATCACCTGATGTTTTTTGTTTGGACAATGGATGATCCGTTCATCGCGACAGAGGCGGCTGAGGCAGACCGGTGGCTCAACATAGCCCCGGCGGCTCAACATGGTAGAGGCGGCCCAACGCAGCCCCGGCGGCTCATTGTAACCCGTGTCAGGAGCGGCGGTTTGCACACGTTCGTTCCTGGGGCAGTATGACACAGAGAAACGCTGGTACAGAATGTTGCCAACTCGTGCTCCATACCCGCGGTATAAACACAGTTGTCCTGCGTACAAAACACACAGCAGGGCAGAGTAGTTGTTTGTCCAAAGAAATCATCATGTACTTAGCAAGAAAAATATAGGACAAATATCACCTGATTTATTTAGGCGAAAGCTCCGTACACAGACCCTGTTTTCAAGTTCCCTTGGCCATTAAAATATTCGGCCCTTGTTGTTTTTTACTCAGCCAAATTCCTTGGTCCTCTGCTCTTTGCTGGTGTCCACACCCGTAGGCTATCCCGAGTAGATGTAATAGTTGTACAGATGCTGGACTAGTACTGATAGCAATCTGACCAAGTGATTCCCTCTTGGTAGCATAAAAGGCCCCTTCAAAACCTTCGAATCCAAATTTGATCACCAGCTCTTTAACGACCATGCACTGATGCTGCAAGCTGAGCTGTTGCTCTTTGTTTTAAACAGCAGCGGGCGTAACGGCGCGAGGCAGGATATGTGTGACGCCCGGATAATCAAGTTAAAGTAATCCTCTGTTAATGAGGCTACGTCACCACTGTTACTATTGTTAAACTCGCGTTGATCCAAAGCCGGTTCAAATTCAAATTTAAAACAGAGTCAAAAATAAAAAAATTCAAGTGTCAAAACAAAACTGTTCAAGTTGTGCCAAATAATTCATAAATATTATTGGTGGTGAAACCAAACTTTTATAACAGGTTTGAATGCATTAAAATGTTTAGAACAGTGGCAATATTAATTAATAAGATGTGTTTTATAAATTCTAAAATATAAAATTAATTTAATAGAGTTCGAAACTTTTTTATGGCAGAGGTATAAATAGTAATACTATTTTTGAAACTAGTTTTGTATTTTAGGTAGACTAAAATAATTGAGGAGGTTAAATAAAATAGAAAAGTTGTAAAAAGAAAAAGAAAACGAAACAAAAAAGAAATAAAACCAAGCCCCCCTCCCTTGGGCCACCCGGCCCATCTACCTAGCAGGCCTGCACAGACCAGCCCAACTAACCCTCATCTCCCTTCTCTGTTCACACAGGGGGATCCCGGCAATGATCCACCGGCGCCATGGCCACCGATGGCGCCGTGGCAGCCATCCCGCGCCTCCCGTCGTTTTCCCCGGCGGGTAAGACCATCCCCCAAACCCTAACCCTGGCCGGTCCCTCCTCATTCTCCCCTCCGCCTAGCCCCTCGTCCAGATCCCCTTTCCCCCTCCTCTCCCGACGCACACTCGCCGCCACTGCTCGCCATTGACGCGATCACCGTATCCTCTGCGCGGCCTCACCGTGCCCGTCCGCCTCGCCGCGGACCGCCTCGTCCACAGGTGCAACCCGTTGGAGACGAGGAGCTCTACAGCTCCGGATCCCCTGCGTAATCTTCCTCTGTCGGCCGCCGCACCTCGCCGCTCGACCCACTCGTCTCCGACCAGCCCCGGCCTCCTCGAGCTCGCCACTGCTCACTGTGAGCTCTCCTTTGGTTCCCTCTATTTCCCTCGTCAAACCCGTCGTCGTAGACGCCGTACACCACCGCGGCCGAAATCACTGGAGCTCGCGCTCGCCGCGTCCGCGCGCGCTCGTGACCGTGCGCTCAGGCGCCCCTGCTAGCGAGCCCGAGCCCTCGCACGCCCACTGTTCCTCGTTGCTCCCTTGGCCAGTCGCGGCCCCGCCCGCAGCTGTCCGCTGCGCGTTCCCTGCTGCCGCCGCCTCTGCCCCTCGCTGCTAGTTGCGCTGCTGCTGGCTGCTTGCTGCTCTGCGTATCTGCTACTGCGCTGCTCTGCTTGCTGTGCACTGCTTGCTACTGTGGCTGCTACTAGTTAGCTTTTTAATTTCTACATTGACGAAGCCTCTAAACAGTCCCTAATCAGCGGTTAAATAGCTGTTAATATCTGTAAAAATAATATGAGTAGGTAGTGCACTTGACAAGTCTTAAATGTTTCCATTGGACCAAATCCACTTGATGCATGGATTAAATCTTATGAAAATCATAAATTGCTATCGTTTGTTAAATAGAGAACAGATTTAACCTCTAGCATTGTGTGCTGCGTGTTGTGTGTGTGCCGTGCGTGTGGCCGGCTGGGTTCTGCCCAGTAGTGGCCGGCCCTTGTTAGTACTATGTTTATATAGCAGCATTAATTAGTGCTAAGTTAGTCTAGTAATAGATGACATGTAGGCCCCCATTAAATAAGTTAGGTTTATTTAATTGTTTAGATAAATAGTCCATGACATGTGGGTCACAGCTCTCCTTTTGACCAGTCAAATTGACTTGGTCAACTCGAATTAAAAGTAATTTAGAAAATCTAGAATATTGTTAAATTTTTGAAAAATCATAGAAAATAATCTGTAACTCGGATGAAAATGTTTTATACATGAAGTTGTTCAGAACGACGAGACGAATCGGAGTACACTCTTCGTTAATCTGTCACATGCCCCTAGCATAGTGAACATTGAACCTTTTTCCTCCGGTTCATCTGTCCAAAAATGCCTAACTTCGGGAAAACTTCCCGGATGTTTTTCCCCTTCGCCGGTATCGCGTAGTACTACGTTAGAACATGCTAGTGCTGCTTATTGTCATGTCATGCATCTGTGTGCCTTATATTTACTGTTTCTTCCCCTCTTTCTCTCCGGTAGACCCCGAGACCGCTGCTAATGTCCCTGTGATCGACTACGTCGATGACGACCCTTCTTCCCTTTCAGCGGAGCTTCCAGGCAAGGCCCCCCTTTGATCATCCCGATATCGCCCATTCCATTCTCTCATGCTTGCATTTGATTTTGCTACTGTTATTGTTTGCTCCTATTCTGATGCATAACCTGCTTTTGTAACCTGTTGTTGTACCTTACCTGCTTATCCTAAACTACTTAGTATAGGTTGGTTAGTGATTCATTAGTGACCCCCACCTGGTCCTTGTTGCCCCTGCTTCATCTTCGACGACTCGATCAACGTGATCGATGACCAGAGCCTGACACCTCACATCACATCACACCCCTTTTGTTGCTCGGCTCTGCAGAGCTACTATCGAGTGCCGAGGGTGATCCCTCATAACGCACTCCTGATGATAATTCTTTAGTGTAGCTATTCGGTCGTGGTCATCGAGGGTGATTTCCTCTTTCACCATTCCCGATACGGCTCTGACATGCAACACCTCAAGTGTGAACCTCGAGGGTGGTCCCTCTTACGTTCACCTTGATGATTACATTGAGTGGAATCCACGCGGGATGATTCCTCGGATTTTCCCCTTGATGTCTGGACACACAGTTACCTTGACTTTACTTGAGACCGTTGTGAAAGCCGGGCGGGCCCGGAGAGCACCTGTGCGATGTGACGGTGGCGGCTGGCTGTTTAGCGGTATCACCCAGGAGGGGGTGATAGCTCCGGACTTGTCCCGAAAGCCGTCACTACTTTAATTGTTAATGCACTAACAGGTTTGGGTATTTGTTCTGAATTGGCCTTTGGCCTTTACGCACTAACCACCACGTGAGAAATGATATGGGCCTCGACGTCGCAGTATCAGCCAAAGCTTTGTCAGACGTCCAGTTCAGCATTGCGGCACGGCTGGGCTGGCACCATCCTGTAGTGGTGGAGCCTGGACCGCCCTGCTCGCAACGACCCGGAGTGCAACGGGCGATGGGCCCAGACCACGGGGTGCTTAGGATGTAGACCGGCGGGGACCTCTCTGCTGAGCCTAGGTAGGGCTACGACGTGTTGACCTTCCGAGGCCGGGCATTGACCCCAGAAAGGTGTGTCCGGCCAGAGTGATCGAGCGTGTTGGAAAACGTGGTGCACCCCTGCAGAGAAGATATATATTCGAATACCGTGTCCACGGTAATGGACGTTCAGACTTGTATCCTGATCTTATACAACTAGAAATGGATACTTGAGATATGTGATGGATATGTGGCCCCGGGATTGCTTCCTCGCAAGGAGTCGAGGAAGGATCTCTGGGCATTAATTCTACAACATGCTTGTTAATATTAAAATGCTATTCTTTACTCTTCTACATGCTGCAAGATGCTTGGAGCTGCTTGAAGATGCTAGTCTTCGATAGGCTAGGCCTTCCCCTCTATTCTGGCTTTCTGTAGTTCAGTCCACAGATACAACCTTTCCATTTAATACCAATGCATACTTAGTATAGATCTGATGCTTGCGAGTACTTCGGATGAGTACTCACGGTTGCTTTGCTCCCCGTTTTCCCCCTTCTTTCTTCTTTCTGGTTGTTGCAACCAGATAGTGGATCCCAGGAGTCAGATGCCACCCCAGTCGACTACTACTACCACCCTGAGGGTGCCTACTACTACGTGGAGCCCGCCGACGACCAGGAGTAGTTAGGAGGTCCCAGGCAGGAGGCCTTGCCTCTTCGATCGTTGGTGTTTGTGCTAGCCTTCTTAAGGCAGCCTTGTCTAACTATATGTCTGTACTCAGATATTGTTGCTTCCGCTGACTCTTGTGTATCGAGCTTGTATTCGAGCCCTCGAGGCCCCTGGCTTGTAATATGAAGCTTGTATTATTTTTATTTGTGTCTAGAGTTGTGTTGTGATATCTTCCCGTGAGTCCCTGATCTTGATCGTACACATTTGCGTGTATGATTAGTGTACGGTCGAACCGGGGGCGTCACAATCTGCTCCGGTAATGGAGGCGAGTCCGGCTGTGGAAATTTCACTGGCAAAGGGAAAAACTGCCACGGCGGCTGAGACCTACCGGCCACGGCAGAGCTGCAGCAAAAAGGCGCCAGGGGTGAGGCGGTGACAGCGGCCCAGAGGCGAGTGGAGACCACGGAGACCATGGAGGCGGACGGCATGGTAGGCAGGCGGCTTAACGGGTTGCCGAAGGCGGCGCAGGCCGTAGCGGACCACGGCGAATAGGCTGCTCAGCCTAGAGGCAAAGGGAGATCGCGGCGACTCAAGGGTGCGGGTCCGGCCCAGAGCAGAGGTGTACTGGCAAAGCACAGCAGTAGCAGAAACGATCCGACGCAGCTCAGAGACGATTGCGACAGAGGTGGCGAGGCGAGTAAAGTGGCGGCTCGAAGTGAGCAGAGGCAACCCATGGCGGTGCTGCAAGCGGTTTTGCAGGCGAGCGGGCCATGACAGAGGCGGCTCACGCCACAACAGCGGGTTGAGGTGTGGCAGTTCAAGACGGACGTGGCGGTGGTCGAGGGAGGTGGGAAGGTGCCTGCAAAACGCGGCCACAGCACAACAACAGCAAAGCCCGCGCCCATCTCCGCTTCTGAGTTGTCGCCGGTTCGAGGAGTCCACGTTCGTGCTTCCTTCTCATAGTGGCTCCCTCCCTTTTTATCTTTTCAACTTTGACTTTTCTTTGATTTAGATCTTGCAAGCAGATCGAACGTGGCTCTGGCCATTGAGAGAATAGTCGTCCAGCCTAATCTTTTTACTTGATATGACAAGTAGTATTTGTCTGATTGATACGTGCTTGCTCATACAGACATACTTGCCAATTGATTTGCAGTCTTCCGGTCGTCGGACTAAGAAATAACAGCGGTTTGTAGGTGCGGTGAAGTCAAACCGGAGGCGGAGCAAGGTGACTCGGTTTTCGGCGGATTAGTACAAACTCAAGGCCGTGATTACGCTACAGCCAGTCTGGTATTATGCCAATCTCAGATTCGACAACCTGGACTTCTGCTTGGAATTGGTGTCGCGGCCTCTGACCCAGATACGAGCAGCGCATTTAGATCGAAACCGCAACGAAAATTTCTGTTAACTTGGCGACTTGCGGCAACGCACAGACACGCAACCTTAATTCTCGCCCCAATTTTGCTCGCACCACTCGATTGTTCATCAATGATGCAGATTCTTCCAAACCAACTTCTCTTCATCCGAAAAATTGCGAACCTCTCGATCCTGGGGGAGATCCCTCCAAGAACTCAACACCACTGTGCGCAGGCCCCACGGTGGGTGCCAACTGTCGTGGATTTGTCACGACAAATGTCCTTAGTGTCAGGACTTAGTCGTGAGGTCAACGCATCTATGTGGTAGCTTGAGAGGGGTTGAGCGGAATCGAGAGATGCAACACAAGACAGGGATTTAGACAGCTTCGGGCCCCGGGAAACATGATCCGGTAACGACCCTACATGCTGTTTGAGGCTATGTCTCATTATGATCACGAGAGAGTCGCCGGTAAACCGGCTCTTTGTGTCTAGCCCTAGAGATTGTCTCTTCTAGCCCGTCCCTCTTTGGGGAGCCCTGCCCCTCCTTATATATGTTGAAGGGGCGGGTTACATGTGGAGTCCTATTAGGATTAGGACTAGTCTATCTCTAATACAAACCGGATACAAGTACAGGTCTTAACTCCTTGTAAGAAAAATATTCCTCACGCCTTTCCTCCTAAACCTGCCCACCATAACATGAGCCGGCCTTCTGGGCCTTGGGCCTTGTTATCCGTCTGTCCCGCCCGCCGGGTTACCAGTGAATCATAATGTTCAGTCAGGTTACTTGTAAACCGTCTGGTCTGTGCGGGTCGCTGGTGAATCGCCAAGTCCGGCCGGGTTACGTCGCGGGGTATATCGCCGACAAGACCCATCCGTTAGCTTAGCATAATGATCGTTAAGTTTTATTGATATTTCTTTCTTCGTGACTTATACATATTCCTCTGACTATGAGATTATGCAACTCCCGAATATTGGAGGAACACCTTATGTTCTATCAAACGTCACAACGTAACTGGGTGATTATAAAGATGCTCTACAGGTGTCTCCGAAGGTGTTTGTTGGGTTGGCATAGATCGTGATTAGGATTTGTCACTCTGAGTATCGGAGAGGTATCTCAGGGCCCTCTCGGTAATGCACATCACTATAAACCTTGCAAGCAATGTGACTAATGAGTTAGTTACGGGATGATGCATTACGGAACGAGTAAAGAGACTTGCCAGTAACGAGATTGAACTAGGTATGATGATACCGACGATTGAATCTCGGGCAAGTAACATACCGATGACAAAGGGAATAACATATGTTGTTATTGCGGTTTGACCGATAAAGATCTTCATAGAATATGTAGGAACCAATATGAGCATCCAGGTTCCGCTATTGGTTATTGACCAGAGATGTGTCTCGGTCATGTCTACATAGTACTCGAACCCGTAGGGTCTGCACGCTTAACGTTCGATGACAATTTGTATTATGAGTTATGTGTTTTGGTGACCGAACTTTGTTTGGAGTCCCGGATGAGTTCACGGACATGACCAGGAGTCTCAAAGTGGTCAAGAGGTAAAGATTGATATATTTGAAGGTAGTATTCGGACACCAGAAGGGTTCCGGAGTGTATCGGGTACATACCGGAGTACCGGAGGGGTTACCGGAACCCCCCGAGGAAAGATATGGGCCATCTGGGCCAGAGGAGGGAGGATAACCAGCCCACAAGGGGCAGGTGCGCCCCCCACAAGGGAGGAGGCCGAATTGGTTTAGGGAAGGGGGTGCCACCCCCCTTTCCTTCTCCTACTCCCTCTCCTTCCCCCTTTCCACCTCCATGAGAAGGAAAAAAGGGGGGCCGAATCCTACTAGGACTAGGAGTCCTAGTAGGACTCCCCCCTTATGGCGCGCCCCCTAGGGCCGGTCTCCTTCCTCTCCCTCCTTTATATACGTGGGCAGGGCACCCCTTGAAGCACATCAATTGTTCTCATAGCCGTGTGTGGTACCCCCCCTCCACAGTTTACTCCTCCGGTCATAGCATCGTAGTGCTTAGGCGAAGCCCTGCGCGGATCACATCACCATCACCGTCACCACGCCGTCATGCTGACGGAACTCTTCCTCGACCCTCTGCTGGATCAAGAGTTCGAGGGACGTCATTGAGCTGAACGTGTGCTGAACACGGAGGTGCCATATGTTCGGTACTTGGATCGGTTGGATCGTGAAGACGTTCGACTACATCAACCACGTTAATCTAACGCTTCCGCTTTTGTTCTACGATGGTACATGGACACACTCTCCCCTCTCGTTGCTATGCATCTCCTAGATAGATCTTGCGTGATCGTAGGAAACTTTTTTGAAATTGCATGCTACGTTCCCCAACAGCAGGCAGGAGTCGGTCTACTTGATACGGACGTGATGCCTATGTTCATGATCATTGCCTTAGATATCGTCATAACTTTGCGCTTTTCTATCAATTGCTCGGTAGTAATTTTTTCACCCACCGTGATAATTTCCATCTTGAGAGAAGCCTCTAGTGAAACATATGGCCCCCGGGTCTATTTTCCATCATATAAGTTTCCGATCTACAATTTTAGTTTCCTATTTACTTTCTTTGCAATCTTTTACTTTCCGTTCCATAAACCAAAAATACCAAAAATATTACTTTACCATTTATCCATCTCTATCAGATCTCACTTTGCAAATAACCATGAAGGGATTGACAACCCCTTTGTCGCGTTGGGTGCAAGTTGGTGTTTGTTTGTGCAGGTATTCGGTGGCTTGCACGTTGTCTCCTACTGCATTGATACCTTGGTTGTCAAAAGCTAAGGGAATACTTACTCTACTTTGCTGCATCACCCTTTCCTCTTCAAGGAAAAAACCAACGCAAGCTCAAGAGGTAGCAGGGGGCCTCTCTCTCCTTAGTTGGCGAATTCTTCTTGGCCAGATCTGCAAAATACTTTATTAGGATCAGCTGTGAGTTCTCCTTAATGAGCGCCGCCAAGGAGTCCTCACTGTCGCGCTTCTCCTTGGCCGCAGAGTCGACCCCAATGTAAGTTGCGTCATCGGAGGAATCCATAACTACAAAATTAATCGATGCTAACACCTTTCATCACGAAATGAAAAATAACATAAGAATCAAACATCAAAGATTACTTCAAAGAAAATTTATCAAGGTGTTTGTATATATGGATGACACTCTCACGGGTATTTCGACTTTGGGTGATGGTCGATTTGGGTGAGCTCATCGTGTGTACTCAAGGTATCACGGGATGAACTCGACCAGGTCGACCGTCATCGTGAAAATTCGGGTTTTTCTTTGGGAAGATCTCATACAACTATCATCTCTGTGGTGGTTGTATATGTGGTGGACACTCTCTCACGGGTATTTCAACTTTCGGTGATGGTCAAGCTAGGTGAGTCCATCGTTCGTTACAAATGTATATCACAGGACGAACTCGCCCAGATTGACCGTCATCATCAAAAGTCAATTTCTTTCCTCCAATAACAACTCTCATCGATTGTCTATAATGGTCGCTCGTTCTCTATTCTTCCTGCTTTACCAAGATCACGGAGGAAGAGCAACCCCCTAGGACAATAGTGGGTAACATCTCTCATCTGTCAAATATGGTGGACACTCTCTCTGGTGGTTGTATATATGGTGAACACTCTCTCACAGGTACTTCGACTTTCGGTGATGATTGAGCTGGGCGAGCCAATCATGCATTATCAAGGTATAACTCGACGAGCTCACACAGATCGATAGCCATCATTGAAAGTTGATTTATTTCGTCCAGGAACTCCTATCGATTGTCGGTGATGGTCGTCTTCCTCTGCTCCTCCTGCTTTAAAAAGATCACAGCGGAGGAGCAGAGGAAGCGCGAACCCCTACGACAAAAGTTGATGCCATTCCTCTCAAAATATCTCTCATCTGTCAAATATGGTGGACAATTGCTCAAGATACATGCCTCATAAACAAAACCCACTACATAACTAAAACAATGGAGGAGCCGGTAGGGTGTGGTGGCCGGTGGGGGCGCCGTGGTGGAGGAGTGGGGTGCTGGTTGGGGGGTGCCACGGTCGGGTGGATGCCTGATACGTCCATTTTGCATCATGATTTTATATCGATATTTATTGCATTATGGGCTGTTATTACACATTATGTCACAATACTTATGCCTATTCTCTCTTGTTTTACAAGGTTTATATAAGGATGGAGAATGCCGGCAGCTGGAATTCTGGGCTAGAAAAGGAGCAAATATTAGAGACCTATTCTGCACAACTCCAAAAGTCTTGAAACCCCACGAAAGTTATTTTTGGAAATAATAAAAAATTACTGAGCGGAAGAAATACCAGAGGGGGCCCACACCCTGGCCACGAGGGTGGGGGGCGCGCCCTACCCCCCTGGGCGCGGCCCCTGCCTCGTGGGCCCCCTGTTGGCCCTCCGGTGCCCATCTTCTGCTATATGAAGTCTTTCGTCCGAAGAAAAATCACAAGCAAGTTTTCGGGACGAGACTCCGCCGCCACGAGGCAGAACCTTGGCAGAACCAATCTAGGGCTCCGGCAGAATTGTTCTGCCGGAGACACTTCCCTCCGGGAGGGGGAAATCATCGCCATCGTCATCACCAATGCTCCTCTCATCAGGAGAGGTCCTATCTCCATCAACATCTTCACCAGCACAATCTCATATCAAACCCTAGTTCATCTCTTGTATTCAATTCTTGTATCTAAGTACGGGATTGGTACTTGTAGGTTGCTAGTAGTGTTAGTTACTCCTTGTAGTTGATGCTGGTTGGTTTATTTGGTGGAAGATCATATGTTCAGATCATTTATGCATATTAATACCCCTCTGATTATGAACATGAATATGCTTTGTGAGTAGTTACGTTTGTTCCCGAGGACATGGGAGAAGTCTTTCTATTAGTAGTCATGTGAATTTGGTATTTGTTCGATATTTTGATGAGATGTATGTTGTCTCTCCTCTAGTGGTGTTATGTGAACGTCGACTACATGACACTTCACCATTATTTGGGCCTAGAGGAACGCATTGGGAAGTAATAAGTAGATGATGGGTTGCTAGAGTGACAGAAGCTTAAACCCTAGTTTATGTGTTGCTTCGTAAGGGGCTGATTTGGATCCATATGTTTCATGCTATGGTTAGGTTTACCCTTCTTTTGTAGTTGCGGATCCTTGCAATAGGGGTTAATGATAAGTGGGATGCTTGTCCAAGTAAGGACAGCACCCAAGCACCGGTCCACCAACATATCAAATTATCAAAGTACCGAACGCGAATCATATGAACGTGATGAAAACTAGCTTGACGATAATTCCCATGTGTCCTCGGGAGCGCTTTTCTCTATATAAGAGTTTGTCCAGGCTTGTCCTTTGCTACAAAAAGGATTGGGCCACCTTACTGCACTTTATTTACTTTTGTTACTTGTTGCTCGTTACAAATTATCTTATCACAAAACTATCTGTTACCTATTATTTCAGTGCTTGCAGAGAATACCTTGCTGAAAACCGCATATCAGTTCCTTCTGCTCCTCGTTGGGTTCGACACTCTTACTTATCGAAAGTACTATGATAGATCCCTTATACTTTTGGGTCATCAAGACTCTTTTCTGGCGCCGTTGCCGGGGAGTGAAGCGCCTTTCGTAGGTGGAATTTGATAAGGAAAAATTATATAGTGTGCCGAAATTTACTGTCACTTGTTACTATGGAAAGTAATCCTCTGAGGGGCTTGTTCTGGGTATCTTCACCCCGGCCAGTAGAGCAAAGAGTTGCTCCTCAACCTACTAAACCTACTAAAAATGAAAATGTCTACTTTGAGATTCCTTCGGGTATGATAGAAAAACTGCTAGCTAATCCTTTTAAAGGGGACGGAACAATGCATCCTGATGGGTACCTAATATATGTGGATGAAGTTTGTGGATTATTTAAGCTTGCAGGTGTGCCTGATGATGTTATTAAGAAGAAGGTCTTCCCTTTATCTTTAAAGGGAGATGCATTGACATGGTATAGGCTATGTGATGATATGGGATCATGGAACTACAAACGATTGAAATTGGAATTTCATCAGAAGTTTTATCCTATGCATCTTGTTCATCGTGATCGCAATTATATATATAATTTCTAGCCTCGCGAAGGAGAAAGCATCGCTCAAGCTTGGGGGAGGCTTAAATCAATGTTATATTCATGCCCCAATCATGAGCTCCCAAGAGAGATAATTATTCAAAAAAATTATGCTCGGCTTTCTGATAACAATCGCACCATGCTCGATACTTCTTGTGTTTGCTCTTTTATGATGAAGACTATTGAATTCAAATGGATTTATTGAAAAGAATTAAACACAACTCTGAAGATTGGGATCTCGATGAAGGTGAGGAGTTAGGTATGCCACCTAAGTTTGATTGTGTTAAATCTTTTATGGATACCGATGTTTTCCGTAAATTTAGCACTAAATATGGACTTGACTCTGAGATAGTAGTTTCTTTCTGTGAATCTTTTGCTACCCATGTTGATCTCCCTAAGGAGAAGTGGTTTAAATATCATCCTCCCATAGAATTAAAAGTAGCTGCACCTATTAAAGTTGAAGAAAAGACTATCACTTATAATGATCCTATTGTTCCTACTGCTTATGTTGAGAAACCACCTTTTCCTGTTAGGATAAAAGATCATGCTAAAGCTTCCACTGTGGTTCGTAAAAGCAATATTAGAACTTATATACCTCCTGGGCAAGTTAAAGTTGAACCTAATATTGCTATTGTTAAAGATCTCTTGTCTGATAATATTGATGGGCATGTTATTCATTTCTGTAATGAAACTGCTAGAATTGCCAAACCTTGTGCTAAAGATAAACATAGACTTGTGGTAGGCATGCCTGTTATTTCTGTTAAAATATGAGATCATTGTTATCATGGCTTATGTGATATGGGTGCTAGTCCTAGTGCAATACCTATTGACTTATACAAAGAAATTATGCATGATATTGCACCTACTGAGCTAGAAGATATTGATGTGACAATTAAACTTGCCAATAGAGATACTATTTCACCCATGGGAATTGTTAGAGATGTTGAAGTCTTGTGTGGGAAAACTAAATATCCTGCTTATTTTCCTGTTCTTGGTTCCCCACAAGATAGCTTTTGTCCCATTATATTTGGTAGACCCTTCTTGAACACTGTTAATGCTAGGATAGACTGCGAAAAGGGTGTTGTTACTATTAGTCTAGGTGATATGTCTCATGAGTTTAATTTCTCTAAATTTCGTAGAAAACGCCGTGAAGAGGAATTGCCTAGTAAAGATGAAATTATTGGTCTGGCTTCTATTGCCGTACCTCCTAATGATCCTTTAGAACAATATTTGCTAGACCGTGAAAATGATATGTTTATGAATGAAAGAAGGGAAATAGATGAAGTATTCTTTAAATAGGAACCCATCTTGAAACACAATTTGCCTGTTGAAATCCTAGAGGATCCTCCTCCACCCAAGGGTGATCCCGTGTTTGAGCTTAAACCGTTACCTGATACTCTTAAATATGCTTATCTTGATGAGAAAAAGATATATCCTGTTATTATTAGTGCTAACCTTTCAGAGCATGAAGAAGAGAGATTATTGAAAACTCTGAAGAAGCACCGCGCTGCTATTGGATATACTCTTGATGATCTTAAGGGCACTAGTCCCACTCTATGTCAACACAAAATAAATTTGGAGAAAGATGCCAAACCAGTTCGTGATCACTAACGATGGATGAATCCTAAGATGAAAGAAGTGGTAAGAAAGGAAATACTAAAGCTTCTTGAGGCAGGTATTATTTATCCCGTTGCTGATAGTCAGTGGGTAAGTCCTGTCCATTGTGTCCCTAAAAAGGGAGGTATTACCGTCGTTCCTAATGATAAAGATGAATTGATCCCGCAAAGAATTATTACAGGATATAGGATGGTAATTGATTTCCGCAAATTAAATAAGGCTACTAAAAAGATCATTACCCCTTACCTTTTATTGATCAAATACTAGAAAGATTATCCAAACATACACATTTTTGCTTTCTACATGGTTACTCTGGTTTCTCTCAAATACCTGTGTCAGCCGATGATCAATCAAAGACCACTTTTACTTGCCCTTTCGGTACTTTTTCTTATAGACATATGCCTTTTGGTTTATCTAATGCACCTGCTACCTTTCAAAGATGCATGATGGCTATATTCTCTGACTTTTGTGAAAAGATATGTGAGGTTTTTATGGATGATTTCTCCGTTTCTGGATCCTCTTTTGATGATTGCTTGAGCAACCTTGATCGAGTTTTGCAGAGATGTGAAGAAACTAATCTTGTCTTGAACTGGGAGAAGTGTCACTTTATGGTTAATGAAGGTATTGTCTTGGGGCATAAAATTTCTGAAAGAGGTATTGAAGTTGATAAAGCCAAGGTTGACGCTATTGAAAAGATGCCATGTCCCAAGGACATCAAAGGTATAAGAAGTTTCCTTGGTCATGCCGGTTTTTATAGGAGGTTCATTAAAGACTCCTCAAGAATTTCTCGGCCTCTGACTAATCTATTAGAAAAAGACATACCATTTGTCTTTGATGATGATTGTGTAGAAGCATTTGAAATACTTAAGAAAGCATTGATCTCCGCACCTATTGTCCAGCCACCTGATTGGAATTTACACTTTTAAATTATGTGCGATGCTAGTGATTATGCTGTAGGTGCTTTCTAGGGTAAAGAGTTGATAAGAAATTAAATGTTATTCAATATGCTAGTAAAACTCTAGACAATGCTCAGAGAAATTATGCTACTACTGAAAAAGAATTCTTAGCAGTTGTATTTGCTTGTGATAAGTTCAGACCTTATATTGTTGATTCTAAAGTAACTATTCACACTAATCATGCTGCTATTAAATATCTTATGGAAAATAAAGATGCTAAACCTAGACTTATTAGATGGGTTTTCTTGCTACAAGAATTTGATTTGCATATTATTGATAGAAAGGGAGCTGAGAACCCCGTTGCAGACAACTTGTCTAGGTTAGAAAATGTTCTTGATGACCCACTACCTATTGATGATAGCCTTCCTGATGAACAATTAAATGTCATAAATGCTTCTCGTACTGCTCCATGGTATGCTGATTATGCTAATTACATTGTTGCCAAATTTATACCACCTAGTTTCACATACCAGCAAAAGAAAAAGTTCTTCTATGATTTGAGACATTACTTTTGGGATGACCCACATCTTTATAAAGAAGGAGTAGATGGTGTTATTAGATGTTGTGTACCTGAGCATGAACATGAACAGATCATACGCAAGTGTCACTCCGAGGCTTATGGAGGACACCATGCTGGAGATAGAACTGCACATAAGGTATTGCAATCCGGTTTTTATTGGCCTACTCTCTTCAAGGATGCCCGTAAGTTTTTCTTATCTTGCGATGAATGTCAAAGAATTGGTAATATTAGTAGACGTCAATAAATGCCTATGAATTATTCACTTGTTATTAAACCATTTGATGTTTGGGGCTTTGATTATATGGGACCTTTTCCTGCCTCTAACGGATATACACATATTTTAGTTGTTGTTGATTACGTTACTAAGTGGGTAGAAGCTATTCCAACTAGTAGTGCTGATCATAACACCTCTATTAAAATGCTTAAAGAAGTTATTTTTCCGAGGTTTGGAGTCCCTAGATATTTAATGACTGATGGTGGTTCACATTTTATTCATGGTGCTTTCCGTAAAATGCTTGCTAAGTATGATGTTAATCATAGAATTGCATCTCCTTATCACCCACAGTCTAGTGGTCAAGTAGAATTGAGCAATAGAGAGCTCAAATTAATTTTGCAAAAGACTATTAATAGATCTAGAAAGAATTGGTCCAAGAAACTTGATGATGCATTATGGGCCTATAGAACTGTATATAAAAATCCTATGGGTATGTCTCCGTATAAAATGGTTTATGGTAAAGCATGTCACTTACCTCTCGAACTAGAACATAAGGCTTATTGGGCTATTAAAGAGATCAACTATGATTTCAAACTTGCCGGTGAGAAGAGGTTATTTGACATTAGCTCGCTTGATGAATGGAGAACCCAAGCCTATGATAATGCCAAATTGTTTAAAGAAAAAAATTAAAAGATGGCATGACAAAAGGATACAAAAGCATGAGTTTAATGTAGGTGATTATGTATTGCTATACAACTCTCGTTTAAGATTTTTTGCAGGAAAACTTCTCTCTAAATGGGAAGGCCCTTACATTATCGAGGAGGACTATCGTTCCGGTGCCATAAAAATCAACAGCTTCGAAGGCACAAAACCGAAGGTGGTGAACGGTCAAAGAATCAAACATTATATCTCAGGTAATCCCATAAATGTTGAAACCAATGTTATTGAAACCGTGACTCCGGAGGAATACATAAGGACACTTTTCGGAACGTTTCAGACTCCGAAAAGGAATAGGTATGTGGTATGGTAAGTAGACCGACTCCAAAACAATTCTAATGGAAATTTTTCTCCGTTTTGGAATATTTAGAAAAATAGAAAAATAAGAACCAGTCTGGGAAGGACACAAGGGCTCTACGAGGGTGGAGGGCGCGCCCTACCCCGCTGAGCGCACCCCCCTGCCTCGTGGGCAGCTCGTGCGCTCTCCGGACTCTGTTTTCTTGCATGATATGTATTTTGGTCGGTAAAAAATCATTATATAATCTCCCGAAGGTTTTGACCTCCGTATCACGCAAATATCTCCTGTCTTTGTTTCAAGCTGTCCTACTGCAGATTAGAGCAACATGTCGTCCCAGGATTCGGAAGGAGAAAGCTATGTGGCTGATTTCCTTGCGGATCCTAAGGTCTATGGGGATGTGGAGCATTGTGGTTGGACTACGGAAGAAGAAGAAGAGGACTATGAACCCAAGAGAAAGGAGGAGACGAGCTCAGATGAAGATGAAGTCCCATTACCTCAACCTGGGGACATGCATGTGGAGTTCAAAAAGTCAAGCCTCCCTGATAGATCAAAGAAATTTAAGATCGAGTTTATCCCTTTTCGCCTCTTGCAGGAAAACAAGCAGGAATTATGCAAAAAGATATTAAGCCTGGAGCATGAGATTGACGACCTGAGGGATCAAAATTCTGTCCTCAAGCGCAAATTAAGGAAGAAGCCTACGCCATCAACTAAACCACCTTCCTCTTCAACAAAGGAGATATAATCACATGGGTATGGGCACTCCCCTTGGCAACTACCAAGATTGGGGGAGATGCCCCGGTATCATATCACCACCACATCTCCTATCTTTACCGTTTTTCTTAGTTCGATCCTTTTTAGTATTATCTTGATTTAGTAGAATAAAAGTTTTAGTATGATCTAGTTTTGAGTTTTGCTTTATGATCCCTCTATGTAATCGAGTCCGTGAGCTATATATAATAAAGATTAGTGTTGAGTCAAGGGCTTGATTATCTTGTTATGATCTTGAGTGAATAAAAGAAAGGAGAAAAGAATAAAAAGATACAAAGAGATCATATTGATCTTATGGAGAGTAATGACTTCACATAGAAAGAGTATGATGATTAAAAGTTGTTGAGAGTTGACAAACATAGCTTTGGTCATCGTTGCAATTAATAGGAAGTAATAAAGAAAGAGAGGTTTCACATATAAATATACTATCTTGGACATCTTTTATGATTGTGAGCACTCATTAAAATATGACATGCTAAAGAGTTGTTGTTGGACAAGGAAGACAACGTAATGGGTTATGTTTTCTTATATCTGAAATAAAGTATATTGTCATGGATCATCCAACAAGTTGAGCTTGCCTTTCCCCCTCATGCTAGCCAAATTCTTTGCACGAAGTAGAGATACTACTTGTGCTTCCAAAAACCCTTAAACCCAATTTTGCCATGAGAGTCCACCATATCCACCTATGGATTGAGTAAGATCCTTCAAGTTAGTTGTCAACGGTGCAAGAGATAAAAATTGCTCTCTAAATATGTATGATTGATTAGTGTGGAGGAAATAAGCTTTATACGATCTTGTGATGTGGAAGAAATAAAAGCGGCAGACTGCATATAAAGGTCCATATCACAAGTGGCAATATAAAGTGATGTTCTTTCGCATTAAGATTTTGTGCATCCAACTCTGAAAGCGCATGGCAACCTCTGCTTCCCTCTGCGAAGGGCCTATCTTTTACTATTATCTTCTACCTTATGCAAGAGTCATGGTGATCTTCACCTTTCCTTTTTATATTTTATCCTTTGGCAAGCACAGTGTGTTGGAAATATCCAGACATATATATCTAATTGGATGTAAGTTAGCATGAGTTATTATTGTTGACATTACCCTTGAGGAAAAAGGTTGGGAGGCGAAACTATAAGCCCCTATCTTTCTCTGTGTCCGATTAAAATTCCGTAACCACAAGTATTGCGTGAGCGTTAGCAATTGTGAAAAACTAAATGATAGTTGAGTATGTGGACTTGCTGAAAAGCTCTGACATAGACTCTTTCTGATGTTATGATAAATTGCAATTGCTTCAATGACTGAGATTATAATTTGTTGGTTCTCAATAAAGTTTCTGATTCATACCTTCAATTGTGAATAGATTATTACTTGAGCATAAGAAATCATATGACAATATCCATATATGTTGCCGTTATTAGAATGATCATGATGCCCTCATGTCCGTATTTTATTTTATCAACACCTCTACCTCCAAACATGTGGACATATTTATCGTTATCGGCTTCCGCTTGAGGACAAGCGAGGTCTAAGCTTGGGGGAGTTGATACGTCCATTTTGCATCATGCTTTTATATCGATATTTATTACATTATGGGCTGTTATTACACATTATGTCACAATACTTATGCCTATTCTCTCTTATTTTACAAGGTTTACATAAGGAGGGAGAATGCCGACAGCTGGAATTCTGGGCTGGAAAAGGAGAAAATATTAGATACCTATTCTACACAACTCCAAAAGTCCTGAAACTCCATGAAAGTTATTTTTGGAAATAATAAAAAATACTGAGCGGAAGAAATACCAGAGGGGGCCCACACCCTGGCCACGAGGGTGGGGGGCGCGCCCTACACCTTGGGCGCGCCCCTGCCTCGTGGGCCCCCTGTTGGCCCTGCGGTGCCCATCTTTTTCTATATGAAGTCTTTCGTCCGAAGAAAAATCACAAGCAAGCTTTCGGGACGAGACTCCGCTGCCACGAGGCGGAACCAATCTAGGGCTCCGGCAGAGCTGTTCTGCCAGGGACACTTCCCTCCGGGTGGGGGAAGTCATCGCCATCGTCATCACCAATGCTCCTCTCATCGGGAGAGGGCCAATCTCCATCAACATCTTCACCAGCACCATCTCCTCTCAAACCCTAGTACATCTCTTGTATTCAATTCTTGTCTCTAAGTCCGGGATTGGTACTTGTAGGTTGGTAGTAGTGTTGATTACTCCTTGTAGTTGATGCTAGTTGGTTTATTTGGTGGAAGATCATATGTTCAGATCATTTATGCATATTAATACCCCTCTCATTATGAACATGAATATGCTTTGTGAGTAGTTACGTTTGTTCCCGAGGACATGGGAGAAGTCTTGCTATTAGTAGTCATGTGAATTTGGTATTCGTTCGATATTTTGATGAGATGTATGTTGTCTCTCCTCTAGTGGTGTTATGTGAACATTGACTACATGACACTTCACCATTATTTGGGCCTAGAGGAAGGCACAGGGAAGTAATACGTAGATGATGGGTTGCTAGAGTGACAGAAGCTTAAACCCTAGTTTATGCGTTGCTTCGTAAGGGGCTGATTTGGATCCATATGTTTCATGCTATGGTTAGGTTTACCTTAATACTTCTTTTGTAGTTGCGGATGCTTGCAATAGGGGTTAATCATAAGTGGGATGCTTGTCCAAGTAATGACAGCACCCAAGCACCGGTCCACCTACATATCAAATTATCAAAGTACCGAACGCGAATCATATGAACGTTATGAAAACTAGCTTGTCGATAATTTCCATGTGTCCTCGGGAGTGCTTTTCTCTATGTAAGAGTTTGTCCAGGCTTGTCCTTTTCTACAAAAAGGATTGGGCCACCTTGCTGCACTTTATTTACTTTTGTTACTTGTTGCTCGTTAGAAATTATCTTATCACAAAACTATCTGTTACCTTTTATTTCAGTGCTTGCATTGCTGAAAACCGCTTATCATTTCCTTCTGCTCCTCGTTGGGTTCGACACTCTTACTTATCGAAAGGACTACGATAGATCCCCTATACTTGTGGGTCATTATTTCCCCTTTGCAGGAAGCTGGAGGGGCACCAGCATGGTTTTTGGCACCAGCGGAGGGGGGCATAGACGGGAAGGAAAGGAGCTGAGCTGTGGGTGCGTGTGAAATGAAGAGAGAGAGAGAGAGAGAGAGAGAGGAATTTTACTTAAGTGTCACGCGCTGCCTT
The DNA here is from genome assembly GCF_018294505.1 of Triticum aestivum. Lineage (NCBI taxonomy): Eukaryota > Viridiplantae > Streptophyta > Magnoliopsida > Poales > Poaceae > Triticum > Triticum aestivum. Next base: position 708,701,403 of record NC_057810.1, on the reverse strand, counting down.
TCCTGAATGCATGCCGATGGGGCACTCGGAAAAGATCATCAAACCTAGATCTAGGTTTTGACTTTTACCGAGTGTCGCTCTCAGAAAAGACAGGTCTACCGAGTGGGACTCTCGAAAAAGGTCTTCAAACCTAGATCTAGGTTTTCACTTTTACCAAGTGTAGCTCTAGGAACACGCAAGTATACCGAGTGCTACTCTTGTCAAAATAAGTAGTCAGCACCATTTGTGGATCTTTTTCATGTAACCCTGCATCACATAGGATTGTCTATTCAGCTTCTGGATGATATTATGTGCCGCCTTATAGATATGCAATTTCCGGCGTTGAAACCCTGGCACTGCAATAAATGTGGTCCTTCTCCTGTGTAGGTTATTCATACATGTATGCGATGGCTCCGTACTTCATCTATCCTGCAGAAGTTGGAGGACAGAGACCTTTTTATGATGGTGTCTAAACGGCTGGAGCGTACGGCCAGGGAGGTTTTTCCCTCCATGGATGGCGGTGTAATCTCCGTATAGGATCTGCCCCACCCTAGGCTAGATTGTTTTATTTTTGCTGCAAAACTATGTTTTTTTTTATCGCTTGGACTTGTTGACTGTCTGCATCATGTTATGCAGAGGCCAGGCATTCTTTAGATGCGGTCGTATCATATTGATAAATTAGTTTAATAAAATGTCCTTTATCAAAAAATATGTGCATATCCTTTCTGTCAGCAAATGAATGCCACTAGACTTGCCAATGTAATACTTTGTTGGAAACTCCCCAAGTGGCATTCTAAACTTGACTCGGGAGCTTTATCCATTGCTAGTAAACATGCATGTGCATTGCAACAAGAGGGGAAATGATCACACAACCATATAATGCAATAAAGCGTGGCTCAAGAACCCCACAACCTCCCTGTGTGTGTGTGTGTGTGTGTGTTCTGTGGTTGCAACGAATGATGCAACACATTAAGAGCCAAACTGATAATTAAAAAAACTTTATCCCGAGTATGCCATGATATGACGAAGTTGCAAAGCTTATGTAAACAAATAAATAATGAGGAAAATTTGACCTACACTACCACAAATTCAACATGAGTCAAATGAATTGCATTGTAAAAAAACTAAATAACTATCTAATTAAGCTAGCTATGCAACTACACATGCGAAAAACCATCCTAAAAATAATAGTTTTTTCCATGAAGCATGATGAATGTGCTCTCTGTTTGTAGAAATTGGACTAAATACATAGATATAGGTAGATTATAGGCCAGAGAAGGTGAGGCAACCGGCTCTTAAGATGAAGACCGGCTCTATTCCCGCATAACAATTTTTGTGATTATTTCTTAATGTTTGTTTCCCTGACAGCCATCGTTCATTATAATGGATAGTTTCCATCCGTCATTATAATGGATAGTTTCCCTGTTCTTCATGCAAGGACAGTAAAAAAGACTAATTCCAAAACTGATAAAAAGTATTTTAGGACTTACCGTATCACGTACCTATCCCTTTTTCAGGATTTCTGAGCGCCCGGGAAGGTGTCTTCTAAATATTATTTCGTTGTAATCATTTGAATCATGTTGGTTTCAAAGTTAATGGGGTACATGCAATATAATATTTAATTATTTGCCCATTAACCACCTTCAGACTATATATTTCTTTCGACATTATTGATCTTGATGGCTCCATAGCGGTAAACTTCTTCGACGATGTATGGGCCTTCCCAATTGGAGAGAAGTTTGCCTACTAAATGTCTAAAACGAGAATTGTACAAGAGAACTTTATCACCAATATTAAATTTTCTCGGTTCTGAATTCTTTTATCATGCCATCTTTTAACCTTTTATTTGAATAACTAGGAATTGTCATAAGCTTGTGTTCTCCATTTGTCTAAAGAAATAATATCAAATAACCTCTTTTCTACCGGCAAGCTTAAATCATAGTTAAGTTCTTCAATTGCCCTATAAGCTTTATGCTCCAACTCAAGAGGTAAATGACATGCTTTTCCATAGACCCTTTTATAAGGGGGCATACCCATAGGATTTTTATAAGCAGTTCTATATGACCAGAATGCATCATCTAGTTTCTTAGACCAATTCTTCCTAGATCTATTAACAGTCTTTTGCAAGACTAGTTTTATTTCTCTATTGCTCAATTCAACTTTCCCACTGGACTAAGAATGATAGGGTGATGCAATTCTATGGTTTACATCATATTTGGCTAAGGTTTTACGGAATGCACCATGAATGAAATGTGAACAACCATCAATCATTAAATATATAGGGACTCCAAACCTCGGGAAAATGACTTCTTTGAGCATTTTAATAGAAGTGTTATGATCAGCACTACTAGTTGGAATTGCTTCCACCCACTTAGTAACATAATCAACAACAACTAAAATATGAGTATAGCCATTAGAGGAAGCAAAAGGTCCCATATAATCGAAGCCCCAGACATCTACCAATATTGCATTTCTTGACGAGTGAATAATTCATAGGCATTTCTTGACGTCTACCAATATTGCCAAGAAGGTACTTGTAGGTATTTGATGATGTCTCCCCAGCAATGGCACCAGAAATTATTTCTGCTAATTGTGAGTTGCGTTGGGATTTCCCCCCAAGAGGAAGGGTGAAGCAATATCGTAGCTGATAAGTATTTCCCTCAGTGAGAAGCAACACTACTAGGGAAACCCCTAGTAGTGGTGCAAGTTTAAGGCCTACTAGTAGAGCAGGGTCCCACCTACTTCTATGACAAGACTCACGCTACTGCTACTGGTGTTAGGAGTAGCATGGGTAGCACCCGCGCTACTGCTTAATAGCAGTAGCGCTTGTTATCGCCCCTCGCCACTACTATTTGCGCGTATTTCATTTCTTTATATCTATACACCGTTATAAAATTTTATATAGTAGCAATAAATGGGTTGTGGGAGAAACACTGATTAGATTACAGTTGGTGGATCCAGTGAGCTGGTTGAATTAGTAGGACGATACACTACAAAAAAAGACAAATTCGTGACATTTTGGGCTGAACGAATTTTTTTCTCTCATACATATGACACTTCTATGACGATAATTGTGACAAAATCCGGTATCATCATAGATGTGGTGGGCTCGTACTTCTATGACAAAAAAGCATGACAGAAAATGGGCTTTTCGTCCTGGGCGGGCCGGAGATGCAGTTGCATGACATTCTTTGGACCGTCCATGATGGAAAAAACCATGGTAGAAGCGAGGGGGAGGAAAATTTCGGGGAGTTGCCGGTTACGGTGGGAGGTCGGGGGCGGAGCGATGCGCGTTTCTCTCGTACGTACATGCGTGTGTGCGAGGCGTTGGCTCTAACTGAACCCGAGCGAGGCGTTGGGCTCTAACTGAACCCGAGCGATTGCACTGCAGGCTACGCGTTACTGAACCCGAGGGATCGATCGGTGGCTGTTAACTGAACCCGATGGAGCGATTCCTTCGCTACTACTACTAATTGAAGCCGATCGATGCTGCCTCTGGGATGAACAGTGAGCGTTGCAGGGGGGGTTGGATGAATAGTGAGCGGTGGCGTTGCCTCTGGATGAACAGGAACCCGTGGTGTGGAGGGCTGGATGAACAGTAGACGGTGGAGGGATGGCCGTGGAGGGGTGGTTGAACAGGACCCCGTGGTGTGGAGGGCTGAATGAACAGTAGACGGTGGAGGGGTGCCCGTGGAGGGGTGGTTGAACAGTAGCCAGTGGAGTAGCGCGCGGTGGAGGCTGGATGAATAGGAGCCCGTGGAGGCTGGAGGAGGTCGACGGTAGCCCGTGGAGGCTGGAGGAGGTCGATGGTGGAGATGAACAGTATCCCATGGAGTCTCGTTTTGTGGTACGCCACACCCCTTCCCCCCCCCCCGTTTCGACCGTAGCGCTCCAACACAAGTCCGTTTCGTCCGTTTTGCGGTACGCCACACCCCTCCCGATCAACAGGACCCCCGTTTTGACCGTAGGAGGTCCGTTTCCTCCATTTTGTGGTACGCCGGGCCCCTCCCGATCAACAGGACCCCGTTTTGAACGTGGCCGGTCGAACACAAGGCCGTTTCCTCCGTTGTGCGGTACGCCAGGCCTCGTTTCCATCGCCTGTTCCGTCCAAGCCCTCCCGATGAACACGACCACGCATTCCGTTCTGACCCAGCCGGTTGGCTCCCCATGAACACGACGACGATGCTATTTCTCCGTTCCGACCCAGCCATGTACGTATGCGCGATAGGCGTTAGAGACCCTGCCCGTATGTACGTACGTGGCCATATTTTCTTTCTTGCACCCTCGCCGCTGTACGTACGTGTACATGCTACGTGCGCGCCTCTACTACGACACGTGCGCGCCTCTACATCCACCAGTATATATGTACATACACGTTCGCGACCAGAATGACAACGCTACGTACGCTTCGACCAGGTGGGTCCCGACTGTCAGGCACTTCCTTGCGTGCGAAGATGTAGCTGGTGGGTCCCAGCAGTTAGGGGGGCAAATCATTTTGGTTTTTTTTTGCCCGGACGCACTTCCTTGCGTGCGAAGATGTAGCTGGTGGGTCCCAGCAGTCAGGGGGGCGAATCGTTTTTTTTTTGCCCGGACGCACTTCCTTGCGTGTGAAGGTGTAGCTGGTGGGTCTCAGCAGTCAGGGGGGAAACATTTTTTCGCTAAATATGGTGGCCCGTCCGATGGGTCCCCGCTGTCAGGTGGAGGAATAATTATTTTGCACGTAATAAGGAGGCACTTCCTTGCTGCGGCCGTGGACCCAGCTGTCAGCCTCTCCACGTACAGTCCACGTCCGATGGAAGCCGTTCCTTGACCATGTTGACCACGCCGCGCCGAGAGCACTAGGGCGGTGGACGACGGCGAGGCCTAGGAAAGGGACGATGCGGAGCCGGGGAAGACGCGGCAGTGGATGCCCACGCGTAGAGGAGTACGAGGGTTCACTGGTTCGCTGCGGTGTGAGGCTGCCGTCGCTGCAGAATAACAGGGGGTGTGGGTGAGTAGAGGGATGGCCTGGCCAGCGGTGGGAGTAGTAGGGGGCGGTGAGGCCTCAGCTGCATTGCAGCCGGCCACGGGAGGCAGGAGCACGAGGCACGACCGGCGCTGATTTGGGCGGCTGGAGCAAGAAGACCAGAGGTTGAAGAAGCACTACGGCCGTTGGATGGACATCGTACGGTCACTGGAGCTAGAATCATGCATATTGACTAAGTTGACAGAGCCCTCCGTCCCCGTCAACTTAGTAGACCCACAAGTCAGCCTGCCACTATACTGGGTCCCAGCTAACAGGGGGAGTATTCATTTTTTTGTGCGTAATAAGGAGGCACTTCCTTGCGTACAAAGATATAACTAGTGGGTCCGAGCTGTCAGAGCCGGCCGCGGGGAAGAGGGAGCAGGAAGTCCCGCCGGAGCTTGTTTGAGCGGCTGGAGCAGGAAGAGTAGAGATTGAAGAAGCACGACGGCCGTTGGATGGCCATCCAACAGTCACTGCTTGTGCGTCAACCTTTTATTAGGAAAGCCTCAAATCTGTGGAAAACAGCATACAACCCATCTTCCATTATTTTTAATAATTTACAGCCCATTTGCTAATTCTTAAGGTTTCTTTTGGAGCCCATATTCTTTTTGTTAGCATTATAGCCCATATCGTGGCCACGATTAAAAACTTATACGAAATTTTGCATATTTCGGTGCGGTCCGAACTGTTTTTAATCCCGAAATTTCGACTGACATTCAAACTGATTTTAAAAATAAATGTATATTAATATAAAATCCAACAAATTCTCCACGCATAAAAATTAATGTAATTTAAAATCTCGAAATTAAAAAAAAAGATATTTGAAACTAACTGTCGGTTTGATGTGTTTTAAAAATGTACAACCCATTTCTCATTACTGATGGGCCATTTTCTCGGCCAGCCGAATGAAAGCTCTCCTCATCTTGAAAGATTTGCAGCCCAACAGGCCTGACAAAGCGAATTACTTGGCAAATCACAAAAAAACTGGGCTGTGGCCGTGGACCCAGCTGTCAGCCTCTACACGTACAGTACTCTCCCAATGGAATGTCGTTGACCACATTGACCATGCCGCGCCGAGAGCACCAAGGTGGTGGACGACGGCGTGGCCTAGGAAGGGGATGACGCAGAGCCGGGGAAGACACGGCAGTGGATGCCCACGCGGAGAGGAGTACCAGGGTTCACTGGTTCGGCTGCGGTGTGAGGTTGCCGTCGCCGCAGGGCCTGGCTAGCGGTGGGAGTAGTAGGGGGTGATGAGGCCTCAACGGCAGCAAAGCCGGCCACTGGAGGCAGGAGCAGGCGGTCTCCCCGGCGCTGGTTTGGGCGGCTGGTGCAAGAAGAGCAGCAATTGCAGAAGCTGCAGGACCGTTCGATTTAAATCCAACGGTTACTGCTGCTAGAATCGTTTGTTGACTAAGTTGACAAGCCCTGCGTACGCGTCAACGTAGTAGGCCCACAGGTCAGCCTCCCAACCGGTGCACCCCAGATGTCAGTGGGAGGAATCATTTTCTTTCGCGTAATAAGGAGGCAGTTGATTGCGTGCGGCCAGGCCAGTGGAGGGAGTAGGGTGGGCCGGGGAAGCCTGCCCGGCATCACAGCAGGCCACAAGAGGAGGGAGCAGGCAGTCCCGCCGGCCCTAGTTTAGGTGGCTGGAGCAGGAAGATCAGAGATTGAAGAAGCACGGCGGCTCTAGAATCGTGTGTTCACTCACAAAGCCTTGCGTAAACAAGTCAGCCTCGAAATTTGTGGCGTGTACAACCCATTTGCTATTATTTTTATAATTTTTACTCATTTTCTAATTCATATGGAATTTATTGCAGCCTGTTTTCCATTTTTAGAATTGCCGGCCATTTTCTGGTCAGTACCAGGGTCAAAAAATTAACTAAATATGTGGGAAATTTTTGCTGGGAACGAAATATTCCTAATCCAAATATTAATAGCCATACTAAAAGAAATTTCAAAATAAGTTAGTACTATGTCATGTTAAATCCAATGAAATACGTATAAGATATCAGTGAAGAACAAAATTCAAAAAAAACTAATATCCCATTTGCTCGTCTTGAAAGATTTGCAGCCCAGTAATTCGGAGAAAACAAATAGGCCTAGCTTGGGTATTCTTCAAAAAGAAATACTGGGCTACCTATTGTGACACCCCAAAAATTTTAACGTTGTTTTATTAATTGAAATTTTGCCAGGAAACTTAAACTTTTATTTTCTGGATTTTCTTTTGATTTCAGAACCATTCTGTCCCTTATTTTTATGGAGTTTTTACCCCAAGTGAAAACTTGCCAATTATATTATTAGACTGGTTTACCCTCTCAAGAAAAACACTTCTATTATCAGTGGATTTATTTGCATAAATTTTTGCTCTCTGAGCTTTATTCCTTAAAGAGGGTTTTCATTAGTTTTGAATCCCTACTTGAACTACAACCATTTGATAAATTTATTTAAAATTCCAACCAAAATTTGGGGATGTCATGTGATGTTTTTAAACCACCTTTATGCAAAAATATCTTTTGTTCATTGGATATTTTGAGCTCTACACAAAATTTTCAAATCTGGTCCAGTGGACAATTTTGCACTACAACCTAATTAAATATTTCTTTAAAACATCCACCAAAATTTTGGGATGTTAATAAGAGTATATTATTCAACTTTATACAAAAACCCAGTAAGGTTCTTTGAAAAATTTGAGTGAATCAACCTCATTTTCATTCTGGTCCATCTTGATGATTTGTACTACAAACACATTTTAACTTGCTCCTTTACCCATGATTCTTTTTCCTGCTTGTGGTCCTTCCTACAAAACCCTTAAGTCCAGGAGCATGAACCCATTGGAATATTTTTAGTCCATGTAATGACAGCCTTTAGTTCCTACCCAAAATTGGTTTTCTCAAATTTTTGCACTAACAAGTTTCTATGTCTGACAAACTAACCTGGCCACCATCACCTACACCTAGAGAGACACTGATCTGGAGATTTTGGCCACTCCAAGTACTGCCTAGATGCCTCTAGCATTTTGTTAAACACCCTGTGTGCATGGCCAGATTTGACATGAACTTTAGTTTGCAATATGAACCTGATCCACTGACCCAGAAACCTTGTCCACTAAGCTCCTTGCTACTCCTAACCTAGGCCTGCTAATTGCCAGCCTCACCCAAGCCCTGTGGCATGCATTGCCATTTCGTCGAGCAGCTAGCGTGCGTGCTCTGGCCGCGCCCAGAGCGCACGTTTTGCACGCGCGTGCACCGAGCCGCCGCGTCTCGCTGCCGCCCACCCCGCGCCTATTCTGGCCCTTGGCCTCTCTCAGCCAGCACAGCCGCCTCCTCCCTCGCCACAGAGCCGCCCCTGGCGCCCTACAGCGCCGCCGTCAGGTCGGCCACGGCGGCTAGCGGCCGGCCACAGTGGGCTCTGCCACGGACGGCGCCGCCCGAGCCACGGCCGCGAGCCAGCTGCCCTCTGGAGCAGTCCGGACTCATCCCCTCACTCGTATGCAAGTGCTCGTCGCTGCCACGTCCTCCTGCAGCAACAGAGAGGCGGTTCACCGACGTTCTTATCCACCGCCGCGGGAACCAACCACGGCCGCCTATATAAGGGAGCCCCGAGCTCGCCTAGGCCCTCAGGCAACCTCACGCCAACCCCTTAGAGCCCCCGTAGCCGGCAATCGACCTGGGAAGACCATCATCCCCGTCTTCGGCCGGCTCGGCCGCCGCCACGTCCCGGTCCATTGCGTTGCAACCAGAGCCTCTCCCGTCCATCCAAACCCACCACCCGACTCCCCTTCGTCTTGCGGAGCCACCCAAACCCCCTGCTGCGATGGAGAGCCACCATAGCCCAAAACGCCCTTGCTCCCGAAGCCACCGGCCGCCGCGAAGCTTGCCGTCGGCGACTTCCTCCGTCCCCACCTACCTAGCGACCACCGGGAGGACTGCCCTAGGGTCGCGAATCCATCCCCGCCCTCGGAGCCCCGCGAGGAGCCGCCAGTCGCCGGCGATGATCGCCAGAGTTCCGCCGCCCGCTCGGACAGAGGAAGAGGAGGGAAAGGCGACTGGTCAAACCTGACCAGTGGGCCCCTTGGACCCACTGTCAGCGATCCACACGCCGCCCATGCTGGATAAGTGAAAGCTTAAACACCAGAATACACCTTCGACGTGGTTAGTTTTGAAACGTTTTTCTTTTTCTGTTTTATTTTTAAAAATAGAATTTGACTGGCTATAACTTGTCAAATATAACTCCAAATGAGTTGATTCTTTTTCCTACCTCTCTCAAATATTGCCTAGTTTATTTTCAGATTGATTTGAGAATTTTTGAGACAACTTTTTTGTACCATTTTTAATCTATGTGTTAATTCGAATATTTTTAAAAATAGGATTGCCGGAGAGAGAAGAAAAACTTTCAAAGTTTTGGAATGCACCCTGCCTCGCCGCAGCTTGAAGGCAAGCATTCTGAACCCTGGCATAATATTGTGCGTGTTATTTATACGGATACAACCCCATTTCGACACGGAGTATCCGTTATTTTGTGTGATGATAGGTTCTTACTCATGAGTGCATATCGATGATTTCATGCTATTGGAGTTTGATATGTTTGTGATAGTAGTCACCATTATATGCCTTTCATGCATACCGGAAGGAATCCGGGAAAAACCTCTGTCTTGGGTAGACACGGGTTTGTTCCTAGTCCTCCGTCGAGACGGCTGTGTCTGGTACGGCATGATGAGGTATGTCGAGTGGTGATTCTATCTGTTGGTTGGAGTATATATTGTTATACTAATCATGCAAAGAATACTTGACCTCCTGAGTCGACCATAGATCGAGTCTTGTTTGAGTAACCCCCATACTTGTTTCGTACTACCACTTGTCCCTGCCATAGGTAGGGTACGGTTCAGTAAGTTGTCAACCCCTTTCCCAGCACACACCGTACAGAGAGGCCATGGTGGAAGATACCGGAGGCATTCAGTAGGCATGCTACCTGGTCTGGGGGCATGGGTGTTTTCGGTTGTAGCCGAAGGGGTAGCTCCCCTAGTTTGCGCGCAGTATAAATTTTGTGATCCCATGCTAAGTCGAGGTTGTAGCCTCCCCACATAGAGTTTTGCTTAATAGGTGTCGTCGGTGATTCCAGACATCGGTAAGTCAGGCTGGTGTGTGCGGTTAGGTGTGTTTTCAATCAAAAGGCCGTGGACGGAATTAGTCTCGATGGACTAAAGGAATCCGTTACTCGTTGGTAAAGAGTACACCCTCTGTAGAGGTTAAATCTATTCGAATAGCCGTGTCCATGGTTAAGGACTACAGTCTGGGATGGGTCAAGTATCGGTCTTAGTGTCGGTCTTCAGAGGAGAAACTGTTAAACTGTGACACTCCAAAAGAAAATTTTTGGTGGTTTTTTTTCAAAAGAACCTTGCTTGGTTTGAAAGAAGGTCATTTAAACCCTTCCTAAAAACCATCTTCTAGGTTTGCCCTCTCAAAAACCCTTTTTGGATTTTAGTTTCTTTTAAAAAGAAAACTCTCTTGGTTTTGGGCTTTTGTTTGTTTTGGTTTTGATCCCTTCAAAATTTTACCATGCCACCTATGGTGAAAATTTTCCCAAAACCTCTTCCCCCCCCCACTTTGGTTCAACCCTAACATTCTGTCAGAACTAATAAAATCCAAAAAATTATCTTCCCAAAATAATTCTGCCTATGCTTTTGAGCCTAGGTGGATTGCAAAGCAAGTACCCAAATGCTTTTGACTTTTGATCTAAACTCAACACCCCTGGATAGTCCTTTGTACCCACAACCCAGAACCATCTTGATCCACTCTTCTCCTGTTCAAATTTTTCAAATTGCACTCACTGCAAGTTTGGACCAGTTTTGCCAGATTTGGTGAAATTCATATCTACACATCTCCAAAAATTCCACAAATATTCAGGCAGCCTCTAGATGCAATGAGAGGTCCCTCCACCAAAAAAACCAGCTCAAGGAAAAATCCCTACATGCCTAGATCATTCTGTCGAACACCTTGCATGCACTGTTTCTATCTAAATTCAGTTAAGTTCAGACATTCAGAGCCGATCTTCATCAGTGACTTCATTCACGAGCTCACAGTGCGCTTGGCACGTAGCTCACGGCCAGGCTTGGCGCCTTCCTGGCGTCGGTGGCGCCCTGGCCCGCCTGCGCCGGCGTGTCTCGCGGTGGCCGTAGCGCCGTAGCGGCCGACAGGAAGCAGAACGGCGGCTCAACGCCGTTCGGCGCCGCCCAAGCGTCCTGGTGGCTCTGCGTGGCCACCTCCTTCCCAGCGCACGCATGCAGCACCGTCGCCGTGGCGCGGCACGCGCAGAGCGCGCTCTCTGCCGCCGATGGGCCGTGCGGCCGTTCCGTCGAGGGGAGGCCGTAAACTTCCCTCCCGTGCTGAGCTGGACCCCAAAATGGCACCACTACTTCACCTAAGCGATGCTCAAACCCCTAAGTCGACCGTCCGGCCACAGCACCGCCATAATCGACTCGCCGGACTTATCCGTGCATGGCAACCGACTCGGGCCAGCTATATATAGCACCCCCCGAGCCCACTCTCCCCCCGCACGACTCCACTACCCCACTAGACCCCGCCCAGCCTCTGGGAGAGCCCCGAGGGGCCCTTCTTCCCCGACTCCGGCCACTTCGCTCCGCCTCGGCCTCCACCTTGATTCACTGCGGTGAAGCCATCTCCGGCGCCCAAACCTCGTCTGTAGCTTTCTCTTACACCTAGTGCTCTAACCCCCACCTCAATTCGATCCTTGCAGCCCTCCTCGGCGAGATCCATCAACGCCTGAACCACCGTCCGCTGGAGTTGAGACCGCCGTCAACGTGGTGCTCATCGGCGACCAACTCCACCACCAACCGGTGCGGAAGGACACGGTGAGCACATTGGTAACCTCCGATCCTCCTGCCTCGCCGTAGATCGCCGCCGGAGATCACCGCGGCCCTCGGGCGCCAACTCTCTGCTTCCGTTTTCAAACCCGACGGGTGGGTCCTCCCCGTCAGCTTTTTCTTCTTTTTGAATCGTTTTCTGGAAACGCCTTCGGGCAAAATACATCTTCCCCACTGGACTGACGTGTTCGAGACTGAAGCGTTTTCTGTTTTTATAAAGAAAACCCTGGGAAGTTTCTGTTTCATTACAGAAAGGTCCCTGGACTAAAACACCAATAACTTTTAAACAGAAGAGTATTTTTGATTGATTCTTTTTCAGTTCTCCTTAGATTTTTGTCTAGTTTTTTATCATATTTATTAAAAAATTATTTGGAACAATTTTCTGTACACTCACGGTATTTACATTACGTACGTATTTTTTTATACCGTAGATACCGGAGGAGGTGACGGAGCTGCAAAATTCGCACAGTTAGATTCCGACTACTCCGAACCAGGCAAGCAAGTTTGAACTCTTGATATGATGAGTGTTGTTGCATGTGTGCATTTTAGTATGGTCATGGCATGTTTAAGATCATCACTTTGAATGCTACATTTCATGCACCTAATCGGAAAGTAAGTTTCGGAAAGCATTATGTTGTTGGATACATATTTGCATAGCCATGTGTTGGCATGAGGATGGGTAAGATGGCAGTGTTGTGATATGCCAGTCTTATGCGAGGTTATTTCAACCTCCGTGTCATTATGACACCGATCACTTTCCCATTCATTCCTTTCTACACTGTCACATGTTTTCCGAAAGGAATATGGCATAGTAAGTTGCAAACCGTTTTCCTGGTACACACCAAAAGAGAGGCCGGGGTGAGGGTTCCATGGCCCTGGATTAAATCCCGTCACCCGGTCAGGGGGCATGGGTGTTTCCGGTTGGGACCGAGAGGGGGGCACCCCTTAGAGCGCGCGTATAGAAATTTGATCCCATGCTATTCGAGGTTGTGACCTCCCCATCTCAAAGTTTTTCTTGGACGTTACCCAGGGTGATACCTGGCTTAGGGAGATGAAATGGGTGTGTACTAGTTAAATGTGTTTTCTACTGAAATACCGTAAACGAAACTAGTCCTTCATGACTACAGAAATCCGTTGGCTGTGTTCAGTTCTTCCAAACTCTGCAGAGTCTCAATCTTCCAATTATCTTGTACTTTGTTCAAGTACTATAATTATCTTATCTTGTCAGGTATTCAGCCTCAGTGACAAAAACTCCGGTGGGATTTATGAGAAATAAATCCGGTTAAAAGATTATTCTTGTGAATGGACTAATCCTGTTATTTATTTTGTTATAAGCCATGTCTGTGATGTCGCTTAGACGTCCGACGGTTGCATACCTGTTATTTACTTTTGTTATAAGCCCTGTCTGTGATGTTGCCCAGACGTCCGACTGTGGTATTTCTTTTTAAGCCCTTTATGTGATGTCGCCCAGACGTCCGACTGTGGCAGTTCTTTTAAAACCCTGTCTGTGATGTCGCCCAGACGTCCGACTGTGGTATTTCTTTTAAGCCCTTTATGTGATGTCGCCCAAACGTCCAACTGTGGCATTTCTTTTAAAACCCTGTCTGTGATGTCGCCCAGACGTCCGACTGTGGTATTTCTTTTTAAGCCCTTTATGTGATGTCGCCCAGACGTCCGACTGTGGCATTTCTTTTAAAGCCCTTTATGTGATGTCGCCCAGACGTCCGACTGTGGTATTTCTTTTAAGCCCTTTATGTGGCGTCGCTTGGACGCCCGACTGCGGCATGCCTTTTAATTACCTACCTTTCGAGGCGTCGCTCCAGACACCCGATCGGTTTCCAGCTATTTATTTTATTTATCAAGTCCCGCAAAAACCTTACCATGGTTATATGAGCATCATCCTTTATTCATGACGCATTCATGCATTCATTGATTATATCTTTTGTCTGAACTGTCTTGCGAGTACTTTCAAGTACTCACCTGGCTTGTTGATTTGGCCAAATGCTGATGAAGGCGATCTCTTGGATGAAGAGTTTGATAGCGAGTCCGACGCCTAGAGGAGTCCCAGTCAGTCCCGTGCGATCCTGTCTTGATCATTGTATTATCCACTTCCGCAACCCCTAATAAATGCATCGAGCCTCAACTCGGCGCTCGATGTGCTGCCAGTAGAAGTCAAGTTATCTACCATCATTTTATTTTCTCGAGCTAGTAGCATGCCACCACACCACTGTGACATATCCGCCTATATGTAAGATATTGGCGAGTTTGTAATAAAGCTGTCGAGCAGCCTCAGCTCAACCTTGTAATATATTTGATGCTACTGGTTCCCTGTTTATCAAGGTTTTGTCTGCCAGAAAGGATGATTTCTCCTATACTGGTTTTAAAAGATCGATTTTATCAATAAACATTTTTATTGAAAAACCGGTCGTGACAGACTTGGTAACCAGAGCCACGCTGACTGTAGGAAGCCACTAGGTGCGATCGCTATTTGGTTATTAGCATGATAGAGTTATTCATGTTTTCACAAATGTAGTCATTTTTCTGACAGTCAGCATAAAATTTATGATCTGATCATTCAGAATTGTTGCCTACTTTTGCAGATGGCCGGCAACGACTGCGAGTCTCAAATGTTTGCCAACGTACCTGAGGGGTTCGTCAAACTCCTCTCCTTCATCGTTCGGGTCGCGATGGGGCCATCCGTGCGCCCAGTCTTCACGCTTTATCCACACAAGATCAACGACAGTCTGACTATGCACCAGGCCACCGTGCAATTCAGGGGAGGCCCTGTTGAGATACGCCGCCTCCGATTCATGGGGAGAGCCATGCCTACAGAAAGGCACGCTATGCAGATGGCTGCCCGCGAGACGATAGCCCGTCTTCGGGATGTTCTTCCTGCAATGAAGACCCGTCGCTACCGCTACCTTCCATGCCATGTGCCTTATACCTGTCACTACTCTTTCTCTTGCCCCAGAGGAGAGCGAGACGAAGCCTTTGAGATGCTTGCCGAGTACCTTCGAGCCCTGGAGGCAGCATTTGACTGCATGGTGGATGACCTCGTAGCTGCACGCATGGACTCAGTTCATGGTTGTGCTGCTAACAGGAGGGAACTCCTGCACACCGCTCCGCCACTGACTTTTGTGTCATCCACAGCCTCTCACTCACCCACCATACTCGCCACTGCTCGTCGTCTGCCTACCATAGAGGAATTTAACCAGGCTATTGCACCCACTCCCGTCCGCTCTGCACCACCCATTGCGCCCACTCCCGTCCACTCTGCACCACTTGTTGCACCCATTCCTATACATGCTGCCCCACCTATTCCACCCACTCGTGTTCGCGTTCTTCCACCTACGGCACCTACTCCATCCGCTCAGCGCAACATTTCGCATCTGGAACCTATTAGTGAAGAGGAGGTTGATTCCCCAGCGTCTCTAAGTCTCACCCTCGGCAGGCCAAGGGAGATCCTCACCATATCCGACTGAGTACGCGTAGACGCCATGCGATGTATCGGCTTGTGTAATATGTTTTATGTACTTAGGTTGTGAGAAGTAGCCTGTTTGCACATCATGTAGAATCTAGAGAAGTGCACTAGTTTAAATAACATGTCAGGATAATGTACGCATATCCTGAGTGATGTAATGTATAATTATGACCGCATGTAAGATATGCACTAGCCTTTCTCCACGCAAAATCATGTGTTTCCAAAATTATCCTGGAGTTAAAAATGTTCTTTGTGTGTGATTTTATTGGCTTTTGCGACTCTCTTTCTATTCTTACGAGTCCACAAAATATATCCCCAGAGAGAAAGATGTCTCGTCCTTGGACGCGCTCCATGCCAATTCAGCCAGAAGAAAATTATGGCACACCGCAGAACCACAATTTCACTCAGGGTCAGACAAGTCAACAGGACAGTGAAACAGCGTTTACACAAGTTTGTCGTTTGTATGAACAAAGTCAGCAGCAACACCAGGAAATGATGAATCAATTCATCAATATGGGAAGTAACCGTGGTCTGTATCAACCACAATCCAAATTATCTGAGTTACAAAAGACGCGTCCTCCAACATTTTCTCATACTGACAAGCCCCTTGAAGCCGAGGACTGGCTTCGAGACATGGAGAGAAAATTAATTATCGCACAGTGTTCGGACCGTGAAAAAGTACTGTATGCACCTCACTATCTCACAGGTGCAGCTGCATCGTGGTGGGAAAACTTCCTGCACATGCACCCCAACGAAAATGAAATCACCTGGGAGATTTTCAAAGAAGGTTTTCGTGGGGCACATATTCCCAAGAGCGTCATGAAAATCAAGAAGAAGGAATTTGATGAACTCAAGCAAAGAGCCATGACAGTGTCTGAATACAACAGCCAATTCACACTGCTGTCTCGCTACGCCAATGAAGAACGAATGACCGAGAGCAAGAAGATGGAAAAATTCTTGGAAGGCCTGGCACCCGCCCTTAAGTGCCAGCTAGTCGTGCATACCTTTCCAGATTTTAAGACACTGGTGGATAAGGCCATTACACTGGAAAATGAGCGATGTAGCCTGGAAGATTTCCGCAAACGGAAAAGGGACCAGACTACTTTCTCTCGCAATCACAGAAGCAAGAAGGAATTTCAAAAGGGGGATTCACACAAAACCCCGACAAATAATTCACGTCCAACCAAGAATTTCCATGCAAGAGACAAAGAGTTCACCTATCGCCCAGGCGTTACCTGCTATGCTTGTGGAGAAGAAGGGCACTATGCCAAGCAGTGTCCCAAGCCAAGGAACTCAACCCCGAAGCTAAATAATGGTGGCAATAATTCAGCACCAAAGCGAAACAATTTCAACCCCAACAACATCCACCGGAAGGGTCACCTGAACCACGTAACCCGAGAGGAGGCACAGAACGCCCCAGAAATCGTACTCGGTACGTACCTCGTCAACACAATTCCTACCATGGTTTTGTTTGATTCTGGAGCTTCTCACTCATTCGTTTCGAAAAGTTTTGCTTTGCAAAATAATTTTTCGATGCTTCCTTTGGAAAAATCAATGATCATCAAGTCCCCTGGAGTTGAGCAAGTAACCCAGAATTACTCTCAAGGTGTGGTTATTGAATTTGAAGGATTGAAGTTTTACGCCAACCTTATTGTGCTGGAAAGCAAGGGACTGGATGTCATCCTAGGAATGGATTGGTTAACCACCAACAAAGGTTTTATTGACTGCTTCAATCGTACCGTGATTCTCACCCACCATCATGGGAAGAAAATAAAAGTTTCAGCCAAAGAGAGACAAATACCTCGACAACCTAGATTAAACAAGGTACGTTTCTGAGCTGAGCAAGGTTCCCGTGGTATGTGAATTTCCAGACATATTTCTAGAAGAACTACCAGGCATGCCACCAGACCGAGAGATAGAATTCAGCATTGAGCTAGCACCCGGGACCACTCCTATTTACAAGAAACCTTACAGAATGGCACCATCCGAATTGGTAGAATTGAAGAAGCAAATAAAAGAATTATTGGAGAAGGGATACATACGAGCCAGATCCTCACCTTGGGGTTCTCCTATTTTATTTGCCAAGAAGTAGGATGGAACAATGAGACTGTGTATTGATTATCGAGCTCTCAACATGGTCACAACCAAGCAGAAATACCCAATGCCTCGAATAAATGATTTATTCGATCAGCTCGCACAAGCCAAAGTCTTCTCAAAAATTGACTTGAGATCAGGATACCACAAATTAAAAGTGCGAACAGAAGATATTCCCAAGACCGCCTTCACCTCCAGATATGGGTTGTATGAGTTCATAGTGATGCCATTCGGGCTAACGAACGCCCCCGCATATTTTGTTCACCTCATGAACAAAGTGTTTTTGAAGTATATGGACAAGTTTGTTGTAGTATTCATCGATGATATTCTGATATATTCCAAAACGCCAGAAGAGAACACCGAACATCTCAGGATTGTACTCGGAGAACTCAGGAAACATCAACTGTACGCCAATTTCAGCAAGTGTGAATTTTGGTTAAGGCAGGTAGGCTTTCTGGGCCACGTGCTAACCCAAGAAGGTATTGCAGTAGACCCGGAAAAAGTCAAGGCCATACTTGGTTGGAAACCACCAGCTAACGTAACAGACGTACGAAGTTTCTGGGGAATGGTAGGATATTATCGGAGATTTATTGAAGGATTCTCTACTATAGCAATGCCCATGACACAATTGCTCAAGAAAGGCAAGAAATTCGAATGGACCGAGGCATGTGAGAAAAGCTTCCAAGAGCTAAAAAGAAAATTAATAATGGCACCAGTACTAATTGTGCCAGATATACACAAGAACTTTGAAGTATATTGTGACGCATCCCGGAAAGGCCTCGGATGCGTATTGATGCAAGAAGGCAAGGTAGTTGCGTATGTATCTAGACAACTACGCAAGCATGAGGAAAATTATCCCACTCATGACTTGGAATTAGCAGCGGTCATTCATGCACTCAAGGAATGGAGACACTTCCTACTTGGGAATCGTTGTGAGATATACACAGACCATAAGAGTCTTAAGTATATTTTCACACAACTAGAGCTAAACTTACGGCAACGACGCTGGTTAGAGTTGGTGAAGGATTATGATGTTGGGATCCACTATCATCCCGGAAAAGCAAATGTTGTGTCAGATGCACTTAGCCGAAATCCCAGCACGGACGCCGACAGTATACCAAAGTTGAGGCCAAAATTTCAACAGGAATTTTCCCGACTCGATCTAATAATGGTCACCGAAGGCAGTGTGTCGAATATAGAAATACAGCCTACCCTGATGGAAAGAATCAAGGAAGCCCAGCACGGGCACCCCAGCATTGAGGGCATAAAAAGGAAAGTGAGTTTGGGAAGAGCCTCAGAATTCAACATAGATGAGCAAGGAGTATTGTGGTACGGAGAAAGGCTATGCGTACCAAATGTCAAGGACCTCAAACAACAGATATTAATTGAGAGTCACACAGCTCCGTATTCAATCCATCCTGGAGGGATAAAAATGTACAAAGACCTTCAGGAAAATTTTTGGTGGCACGGTATGAAGAGAGATATAGCCACGTTCATTGCATGCTGTGACTCTTGTCAATGTATCAAGGCCGAGCATCAGAAACCAGCCGGACTGTTACAGCCAAATAGATACCTGAGTGGAAATGGGACGAGATTAGAATGGACTTTATCGTTGGACTACCACAGTCACAACACGGAAACAATGCCATATGGGTCATAACCGACAGATTAACCAAGGTGGCACATTTTATTCCGGTAAAAACAACTTACACGACTCAGAGACTAGCCAGACTTTATCTCGCCCGTATCGTCTGCCTGCATGGAGTCCCTAAGACTATCATCTCCGATAGAGGCACGCAGTTTGTCTCTACTTTCTGGGATCACTTACAACAGGCATTGGGGACTCAACTAGCCTTCAGTACCGCATATCACCCCCAGACTGATGGACAAACGGAACGCGTAAACCAAATCTTAGAAGACATGCTAAGAGCCTATGTCCTCACCTACGGGAACAGTTGGGAAGAAAGTTTGCCATATGTAGAGTTCGCATACAACAACAGCTATCAAGCCAGCTTGCAAATGGCACCCTTTGAAGCACTATATGGGAGAAGATGTCGTACCCCGCTAAATTGGTCAGAGACCGGAGATAGCCATATCTTTGGCCCAGATATGCTCAAGGAGGACGAAGAGAAAGTTAAGATGATCAGAGGACGACTCAAAACAGCTCAAAGTCGGCAGAAGAGTTATTACGACCGAAAGCATCGAGAAATCAGTTTTGAACCCGGAGAATTGGTATACCTGAGAGTTTCTCCTATGAAGGGTCTGCAACGATTCAAGATTAAGGGGAAACTAGCACCAAGATTCATCGGACCATTCCATGTAGTGGCCCGACAAGGCAAGGTAGCCTACCAGCTGGATCTGCCCAGAGACTTGTCCGGTATCCACAACGTATTTCACATCTCGCAGTTGAGAAAATACATGAGCAACCCAGAGAAGGAAGTTTCACATGAATATATTGACGTGCTACCAGACCTCACTTATCGGGAGCACCCGATAAAAATATTAGGAGAGTCTAAGAGGAGGACCCAACGGAAAACCATCAAGTTTTTCAGAGTTCAATGGAGTAATCACACCGAGAATGAAGCAACTTGGGAGAGCGAGGATTTCCTTCGGACAGAACACCCACACCTGTTTAAGGATCAGCTGAAATCTCGGGGACGAGATTTTTCTTAAGGGGGTAGGTGCTGTGACACTCCAAAAGAAAATTTTTGGTGGTTTGTTTTTCAAAAGAACCTTGCTTGGTTTGAAAGAAGGTCTTTTAAACCCTTCCTAAAAAACATCTTCTAGGTTTGCCCTCTCAAAAACCCTTTTTGGATTTTAGTTTCTTTTAAAAAGAAAACTCTCTTGGTTTTGGGCTTTTGTTTGTTTTGGTTTTGATCCCTTCAAATTTTACCATGCCACCTATGGTGAAAGTTTTCCCAAAACCTCTTCCCCCCCCACTTTGGTTCAACCCTAACATTCTGTCAGAACTAATAAAATCCATTTTTGGATTTTATTCCAATTAATTATCTTCCCAAAATAATTCTGCCTATGCTTTTGAGCCTAGATGGATTGCAAAGCAAGTACCCAAATGCTTTTGACTTTTGATCTAAACTCAACACCCCTGGATAGTCCTTTGTACCCAGAACCCAGAACCATCTTGATCCACTCTTCTCCTGTTCAAATTTTTCAAATTGCACTCACTGCAAGTTTGGACCAGTTTTGCCAGATTTGGTGAAATTCATATCTACACATCTCCAAAAATTCCACAAATATTCAGGCAGCCTCTAGATGCAATGAGAGGTCCCTCCACCAAAAAAACCAGCTCAAGGAAAAATCCCTACATGCCTAGATCATTCTGTCGAACACCTTGCATGCACTGTTTCTGTCTAAATTCAGTTAAGTTCAGACATTCAGAGCCGATCTTCGTCAGTGACTTCATTCACGAGCTCACAGTGCGCTTGGCACGTAGCTCACGGCCAGGCTCACTTGTCCAGAACCTCACACGCGCGCTTGGCGCCTTCCTGGCGTCGGTGGCGCCCTGGCCCACCTGTGCCGGCGTGTCTCACGGTGGCCGTAGCGGCCGACAGGAAGCAGAACGGCGGCTCAACGCTGTTCGACGCCGCCCAAGCGTCCTGGTGGCTCCGCTTGGCCACCTCCTTGCCAGCGCACGCATGTAGCACCGTCACCGTGGCGCGGCACGCGCAGAGCGCGCTCTTTGCCGCCGACGGGCCGTGCAGCCGTTCCGTCGAGGGCAGGCCGTAAACTTCCCTCCCGTGCTGAGCTGGACCCCAAAATGGCACCACTACTTCACCTAGGCGATGCTCAAACCCCTAAGCCGACCGTCCGGCCACAGCACCGCCATAATCGACTCGCCGGACTTATCCGTGCACGGCAACCGACTCGGGCCAGCTATATATAGCACCCCCCGAGCCCACTCTCGCCCCGCACGACTCCACTACCCCACTAGACCCCGCCCAGCCTCTGGGAGAGCCCCGAGGGGCCCTTCTTCCCCGACTCCGGCCACTTCGCTCCGCCTCGGCCTCCACCTTGATTCACTGCGGTGAAGCCATCTCCGGCGCCCAAACCTCGTCCGTAGCTTTCTCTTACACCTAGTGCTCTAACCCCCACCTCAATTCGATCCTTGCAGCCCTCCTCGGCGAGATCCATCAACGCCCGAACCACCGTCCGCCGGAGTTGAGACCGCCGTCAACGTGGTGCTCATCGGCGACCAACTCCACCACCCACTGGTGCGGAAGGACACGATGAGCACATTGGTAACCTCCGATCCTCCTGCCTCGCCGTAGATCGCCGCCGGCGATCACCGCGGCCCTCGGGCGCCAACTCTCTGCTTCCGTTTTCAAACCCGATGGGTGGGTCCTCCCCGTCAGCTTTTTCTTCTTTTTGAATCGTTTTCTGGAAACGCCTTCGGGCAAAATACGTCTTCCCCACTGGACTGACGTGTTCGAGACTGAAGCGTTTTCTGTTTTTATAAAGAAAACCCTGGGAAGTTTCTCTTTCATTACAGAAAGGTCCCTAGACTAAAACACCAATAACTTTTAAACAGAAGAGTATTTTTTATTGATTCTTTTTCTGTTCTCCTTAGATTTTTGTCTAGTTTTTTATCATATTTATTAAAAAATTATTTGGAACACTTTTCTGTACACTCACGGTATTTACATTACGTACGTATTTTTTATACCGTAGATACCGGAGGAGGTAACGGAGCTGCAAACTTCGCACAGTTAGATTCCGACTACTCCGAACCAGGCAAGCAAGTTTGAACTCTTGATATGATGAGTGTTGTTGCATGTGTGCATTTTAGTATGGTCATGGCATGTTTAAGATCATCACTTTGAATGCTACATTTCATGCACCTAATCGGAAAGTAAGTTTCGGAAAGCATTATGTTGTTGGATACATATTTGCATAGCCATGTGTTGGCATGAGGATGGGTAAGATGGCAGTGTTGTGACATGCCAGTCTTATGCCAGGTTATTTCAACCTCGGTGTCATTATGACACCGATCACTTTCCCATTCATTCCTTTCTACACTGTCACATGTTTTCCGAAAGGAATATGGCATAGTAAGTTGCAAACCGTTTTCCTGGTACACACCAAAAGAGAGGCCGGGGTGAGGGTTCCATGGCCCTGGATTAAAGCCCGTCACCCGGTCAGGGGGCATGGGTGTTTCCGGTTGGGACCTTGAGGGGGCACCCCTTAGAGCGCGCGTATAGAAATTTGATCCCATGCTATTCGAGGTTGTGACCTCCCCGTCTCAAAGTTTTTCTTGGACGTTACCCAGGGTGATTCCTGGCTTCGGGAGATGAAATGGGTGTGTACTAGTTAAATGTGTTTTCTACTGAAATACCGTAAACGGAACTAGTCCTTCATGACAACAGAAATCCGTTGGCTGTGTTCAGTTCTTCCAAACTTTGCAGAGTCTCAATCTTCAAATTATCTTGTACTTTGTTCAAGTACTATAATTATCTTATCTTGTCAGGTATTCAGCCTCAGTGACAAAAACTCCGGTGGGATTTATGAGAAATAAATTTGGTTAAAAGATTATTCTTGTGAATGGACTAATCCTATTATTTATTTTGTTATAAGCCCTGTCTGTGATGTCGCTCAGACGTCCGGCGGTGGCATACCTGTTATTTACTTTTGTTATAAGCCCTGTTTGTGATGTCGCCCAGACGTCCGACTGTGGTATTTCTTTTTAAGCCCTTTAGGTGATGTCGCCCAGACGTCCGACTGTGGCATTTCTTTTAAAACCCTGTCTGTGATGTCGCCCAGACGTCCGACTGTGGTATTTCTTTTAAGCCCTTTATGTGATGTCGCCCAGACGTCCGACTGTGGCATTTCTTTTAAAACCCTGTCTGTGATGTCGCCCAGACATCCGACTGTGGTATTTCTTTTTAAGCCCTTTATGTGATGTCGCCCAGACGTCCGACTATGGCATTTCTTTGAAAGCCCTTTATGTGATGTCGCCCAGAAGTCCGACTGTGGTATTTCTTTTAAGCCCTTTCTGTGGCGTCGCTTAGACGCCCGACTGCGGCATGCCTTTTAATTACCTACCTTTCGAGGCGTCGCTCCAGACACCCGATCGGTTTCCAGCTATTTATTTTATTTATCAAGTCCCGCAAAAACTTTACCATGGTTATATGAGCATCATCCTTTATTCATGACGCATCCATGCATTCATTGATTATATCTTTTGTCCGAACTGTCTTGCGAGTACTTTCAAGTACTCACCTAGCTTGTTGATTTGGCCAGATGCTGATGTAGGCGATCTCTTGGATGAAGAGTTTGATAGCGAGTCCGACGCCTAGAGGAGTCCCAGTCAGTCCCGTGAGATCCTGTCTTGATCATTGTATTATCCACTTCCGCAACCCCTAATAAATGTATCGAGCCTCAACTCAGCGCTCGATGTGCTGCCAGTAGAAGTCAAGTTATCCACCATCATTTTATTTTCTCGAGCTAGTAGCATGCCACCACACCCCTGTGACATATCCGCCTATATGTAAGATATTGGCGAGTTTGTAATAAAGCTGTCGAGCAGCCTCAGCTCAACCTTGTAATATATTTGATGCTACTGGTTCCCTGTTTATCAAGCTTTTGTCTGCCAGAAAGGATGATTTCTCCTATACTGGTTTTAAAAGATCGGTTTTATCAATAAACATTTTTATTGAAAAACCGGTCGTGACATAAACCAGGACTTGGATCGTGACTTGTGACTTGTGATGATTATGATTATTATTTGTTATGGACTAAACCGTTATATCATTTGAATTATCGAGTATCCCTGGGATGGTTCTACCTCCTGGATATTCACTGCGATTGTTTATAAGCCCTTTATGTGGTGTCGCCGAGACGCCCGACTCTGGCATGCTTGTTATTCATTTGCTTTATAAGCCCTTTATGTGGTGTCGCTGAGACGCCCGACTGTGGCATGCTTGTTATTCATTTACTTTATAAGCCCTTTATGTGGTGTCGCTGAGACGCTCGACTGTGGCATGCTTGTTATTCATTTACTTTATAAGCCCTTTATGTGGTGTCGCTCAGATGCCCGACTGAGGCATGCTCGTTGTTTACTAACCTTTCGAGGCGTCGCTTCAGACGCCCGATCGGTGCAATTTTATTACTACTCTGTTATTGCATATCCATGTATACAAATAACCTGCTTGTGTGCATCTGAAATTTTATTTTTGTGACTGACGTTGTGATCATAGAATATTTCAGAGCATGATTTTCGTTTGTTATATTATACCCGTGTTCATAATGTTTGAGAGTACATTCAAAGTACTCACTGGCTTGTCCCTGGCTATTGTCTTGGCCAGATTTCTCACGCGAAGAGGAGCGATGCGATGACAGCCCGGAACCTGCGTAATGATGATAGCAGCCTCGCGAAGATAGGAATTATCCTGGTCAACTATTCCTGCGGGAAATGGAGTCCCACAGACGTTGATGATCCACAAACCGCTTCCGCCATCAACCACTAGAAACCATTTGTTGAACTCATAGGCCACAATGGTCGTGTACTACATATCATGTACTTTGCTAGGAGTTTTTGTATCAAGTTTGTGTCTCGCCAGCTAACAGTAATCCTGGGGCTGGTGAG
This sequence comes from Triticum aestivum, assembly GCF_018294505.1. Classification (NCBI taxonomy): domain Eukaryota; kingdom Viridiplantae; phylum Streptophyta; class Magnoliopsida; order Poales; family Poaceae; genus Triticum; species Triticum aestivum. Next base: position 708,676,364 of record NC_057810.1, on the reverse strand, counting down.
CACAAGGGCCATTTTCTGGGAAATTAATATCCCAAAAATCCGGTCCTGACAAACTTGGTATCAGAGCCAGGCTGACCATTGGCTAATCCTATCTTAGCCAGGTCGAAAAACCTAGGTTAACCAACACACCAGACCTTAACCTTAATCCTGACCAAGCTTCTCGCGTAAGATAGCCCCACAGTGACCCGGCACCTTTTTGGCAGTCGGTGCCCAACCTATCAACCTAGCCTGTCGATCACGCGCCAATGACCGACACCAAAAATGTCTCATTCGCAAGCGTGCGAAGGAAGACTTCGTCCCTTTTTCTATAAAAAGGGCATGCTAGCCTCAACCCAGCACATCACAGCCTCTACCCCAAACCGAGCCATAATGCATGGCCCCGTCGTGCACATTGAAACCACAGCAACCAACCTTGGAGGTTTTGTGACCATACTCGCAAACCTCACCCGTCGTGCCTATGCTTTAGAAGAGCCTCCCGAATATGTTGTGTACCAAGGGTCCATGAGCGGTGAGAGCCGTCAATTCTGGGCCACTGTGCACATCTATGGTAGGGGTCTATCGCCAGAACGCCCCTACAGGTTCACCGGAAGGACAACTTCCTTTGAGCCACAAGCCATCCAACTAGCTGCTCGAGAGGCTATAGTTCAACTCCGGCACTTGTTGCCCAGAGTTAACTGTCGCTCGTTCTACTACTACCCCAGACGTGACGGGTATGGTAGACCACCCCAAGTTGCCAACGGAGATCACGAGACAGATCCTGCATTATTGCATCTGGTGCACTATGTAAGTGCACTAGAGGATATGTTCAATCAAATCACCCTTGATCTGATCGCAACTCGTGGAGAGCTGGTTCGCCGAGCACCGGCTAGAGGAGAGGATGAGCCCAACGCCGACAACCCAGTCATGCTGTTTGGACAACCGATCGAGTCCCTGAGGTCTGCCCCAACCATCGACCAAATTACCTTGATGACCCCAGAACTGCTTCATCGCCTTTTGGGAACATGCGCCAACGGGATTGTGGCCAACAATCCCCGGGATGGTCATCATCGCTACCCCGACCCTGCAGCCCCTCAACCCCCTCCCACTAATCCCGGCATCCACAAGGCACGCCCTCTTAGATATTAACGAGGTAGACTAAGTCACTCGAGTAGTACCGAGTGTTAGTATGCCCACACCCTGTAATTGTGTGATCTTGTATCGCCACAATGTTGTCTGCATGTGCGCCCCTATTTTAAATAGTAGCTGTGCATAAGTATGTTGATGTACGGTTGCAATTTTAATTCCGAGCGAAGCTACCAAAAACCAACCCCGGCAACCCCCACAGTGATACGTCACTTTTGTGAGATATGTGTATCTGTGGCTTTGACCCCGACCCCATGAGAGCAGAACCGACAAACTAGTGCCCCTCACCGCAGAAAATAACCCAGCCCGAATGCTATATAAAAAGGCCACCTCGTGACCTTGCCAAGCACCCCTCACCTGGTGCACCACCCTCACAACCATTTCTTTCCATGCCGAGCCCTAGTATTTATCTGAGAACCCCAGATGCAACCCCGGGTAGTTTTGTTAAAATATTGTGGGACTTTACCTGCAGTACCATGGGTTCTACCCAGCCACCCCAGTACGAGCTGCTGAAATCGAGAATCACCCCATCCACCTCGAAATATTGTGCAGTATTACACATTCCTCCCATAAACTCAAACCAAGACCCAACGGAAGTCTCCTTCGTGGGGAAATCTATGCCAGCTCCACAAATGGCCATAGAAGCAGCAACACATGAAGAACTTGCTCGCCTTCGATTCGCGGTATCCTATGCCAGCGAATGAGGGTATTATTATTTTCCGAGCCGTGGAGCACCCGGAGAAGTAATATCTTTTCCCAGTGGACGAATTGAGAGAGACCCAGTATTGGCCAACCTTGTCCAGTATGTCATCGCTCAAGAACATTTGACCCAACGAGTAATGGCTTATCTCCAGAGTCTCGCTGATTTAAATCCTCAGATCGCCATCGGCAGACCACTGAGGCCCGAACAGGAGAGACGCATTCACCGACTGGTCAATCCGCTTCCCCCGATAAAAGAGGAGTGTGTCCCAGTACCAGAGACATTTTCTCGGGACCCCGTACAATTACCGTTTTCATTATAGACGTCACTGCTATGTTTATTATTGTAACATTTATTTATTTGTTGTAACTTATGCGTGGTACCATGAGTTTGTGCGACGAGTCGGTTATTTGGTTTCAATTAATGTGAGCAGTTTTTGTGGCTGTTTAATTTTAAATTAACAGAGTTCTCTCGCGAAAAATCCTGAAGTGAGATTTGTTTTCCCTGAGTTGCTGCATCATATATCTTCTCACGACATGGGATTCTTATTCACGCAGCACCACGGCAGCAGACTCACAACCACAACCACTCAAACACATACACTGCTTGCAAAACCACGTAACCGTGTTGCATCTCACCGGCCACCTCCCTAACGCACCACAGTATCTGAAGGAGAGATTAGTGGATGATCATCCGGGTACAAGTTACCTCCGGCACACCAAAAACACTCAGCACCAGACACCACCACCTAGTCCTCATGATCACCGCCACCGCGGAGGGCCAACACCCGAGCGGCAGCATCGCGATGATCATCGAGGATCATCGCGCACAGGAGCACGGAGAGCCCCAGCACTGCCGCCATCCCACTGCACACCAGGATCACGTACCAGTCCGGCACCACCTCCACCATTAGAGCCTCGTCTCAACCTTCTGCAAACGGAAACGGAGGAGAAGGAAGGAGAAGGAAAAGCGAGGCCAGATGTGAGGAAGAAGAAAGAAGCACCCGGTCGTTTTATAGATCGAGATCGGTGTATGGTGGGCGAAGTCCACCAGCGCCGCTCGTTGCTCGATCACCGGTGTTCGGAGGCGAATCCGCGAGCAGTGCCGACAGCGCACTGGCCCGCGAGGTGAGTGCACGCTGCACCGGCAGCTAGCACGCCGCGCACTACCGCAAGTACGACCTAGATGCCCTACGCGCTAAACGTCTCCGGTGGAGAAAGCGCAGGAAAGCGCACGGGAGAGAGGAAGAAGAGAGAGCCAGAGGAAGAAGAAGAGACTGACAGTGGGCCCCGGGCCCACCTGTCAGCCAGAGGGAGCACTGTGCTCTCGGGTACGACTAGTGTATTTTACAATTTAGAATTTTTTCTAAATTTGCTGCGTCTTACGTAGAAATCTCTCGACCGTGGATTTCTCCACACAACACCAATGTCACACACTGTAGTTTTACGCCACTTATTGCTCTCTCACTGTAGCCGCTTTTTATTGCGTAAGTAAAGTGGTTATTTTTGGTATGATAAAAGTAATATTTTTTTAAAACAACCCTTAGCAAATCTCGAGGACGAGATTTTTCTTAAGGGGGGTAGTGTTGTGACACCCCAAAAATTTTAACCTTGTTTTATTAATTAAAATTTTGCCAGGAAACTTAAACTTTTATTTTCTGGATTTTCTTTTGATTTCAGAACCATTCTGTCCCTTATTTTTACGAAGTTTTTACCCCAAGTGAAAACTTGCCAATTATATTATTGGACTGGTTTACCCTCTCAAGAAAAACACTTCTATTATCAGTGGATTTATTTGCATAAATTTTTGCTCTCTGAGCTTTATTCCTTAAAGAGGGTTTTCATTAGTTTTGAAGCCCTACTTGAACTACAACCATTTGATAAATTTATTTAAAATTCCAACCAAAATTTGGGGATGTCATGTGATGTTTTTAAACCACCTTTATGCAAAAATATATTCTGTTCATTGGATATTTTGAGCTCTACACCAAATTTTCAAATCTGGTCCAGTGGGCAATTTTGCACTACAACCTAATTAAATATTTCTTTAAAACTTCCACCAAAATTTTGGGATGTTAATAAGAGTATATTATTCAACTTTATGAAAAAACCTAGTTAGGTTCTTTGAAAAATTTGAGTGAATCAACCTCATTTTCATTCTGGTCCATCTTGATGATTTGTACTGCAAACACATTTTAACTTGCTCCTTTACCCATGATTCTTTTTCCTGCTTGTGGTCCTTCCTACAAAATCCTTAAGTCCAGGAGCATGAACCCATTGGAATATTTTTAGTCCATGTAATGACAGCCTTTAGTTTCTGCCCAAAATTGGTTTTCTCAAATTTTTGCACTAACAAGTTTCTATGTTTGACAAACTAACCTGGCCGCCATCACCTACACCTAGAGAGACACTGCTCTGGAGATTTTGGCCACTCCAGGTACTGCCTAGATACCTCTAGCATTTTGTCAAACACCCTGTGTGCATGGCCAGATTTGACATGAACTTTAGTTTGCAATATGAACCTGATCCACTGACCCAGAAACCTTGTCCACTAAGCTCCTTGCTACTCCTAACCTAGGCCTGCTAATTGCCAGCCTCACCCAAGCCCTGTGGCATGCATTGGCATTTCGTCGAGCAGCTAGCGTGCGTTCTGTGGTCGCGCCCAGAGCGCACGTTTTGCACGCGCGTGCACCGAGCTGCCGCGTCTCGCTGCCGCCCACCCCGCGCCCGTTCTGGCCCTTGGCCTCTCGCAGCCAGCACGACCATCTCCTCCCTCGCCACAGAGCCGCCCCTGGCGCCCTACAGCGCCGCCGTCAGGTCGGCCACGGCGGCTAACGGCCGGCCACAGTGGGCTCTGCCACGGACAGCGCCGCCCGAGCCACGGCCGCGCGCCAGCTGCCCTCTGGAGTAGTTCGGACTCATCCCCTTACTCGTCTGCAAGCGCTCATCACCGCCACGTCCTCCTTCAGCAACAGAGAGGCGGTTCGCTGGCATTCTTATCCACCGCCGCGGGAACCGACCTCGGCCGCCTATATAAGGGAGCCTCGAGCTCGCCGAGGCCCTCAGACAACCTCACGCCAACCCCTTAGAGCCCCCGTAGCCGGCAATCGACCTGGGAAGACCATCTTCCCCGTCTCCGGCCGGCTCGGCCGCCACCACGTCCCGGTCCATTGCGTCCCAACCAGAGCCTCTCCCATCCATCCAACCCCACCACCCGACTCCCCTTCGTCCTGCGGTGCCACCCAAACCCCCTGCTGGGACGGAGAGCCACCATAGCCCAAAACCCCCTTGCTCCCGAAGCCACCGGCCGCCGCGAAGCTCGCCGTCGGCGACTCCCACCGCGAATTCATCCCCGCCCAAAAGGCCCCGCGAGGAGCCGCTAGTCGCCGGCGACGATCGCCGGAGTTCCGCCCCCCGCTCGGACAGAGGAAGATGAGGGAAAGGCGACTGGTCAAACCTGACCAATGGGCCCCTTGGACCCACTGTCAGCGACCCACACGCCGCCCATGCTGGATAAGAGAAAGCGTAAACACCAGAATATGCCTTCGACGTGGTTTGTTTCGAAACGTTTTTCTTTTTCTGTTTTATTTTTAAAAACAGAATTTGACCAAAACTTTGACTGGCTATAACTTTTCAAATATAACTCCAAATGAGTTGATTCTTTTTCCTACCTCTCTCAAATATTGCCTAGTTTATTTTTAGATTTATTTGAGAATTTTTGAGACAGCTTTTTTTGTACCATTTTTAATCTATGCGTTAATTCGAATATTTTCAAAAATAGGATTGCCGGAGAGAGAAGAAAAACTTTCAAAGTTTTGGAATGCACCCTGCCTCCCGTAGCTTGAAGGCAAGCATTCTGAACCCTGGCATAATATTGTGTGTGTTATTTATACGGATACAACCCCATTTCGACACGGAGTATCAGTTATTTTGTGTGATGATAGGTTCCTACTCATGAGTGCATATCGATGATTTCATGCTATCGATGATTTCATGCTATTTATGTGGTGTCGCTGAGATGCCCGACTGTGGCATGCTTGTTATTCATTTACTTTATAAGCCCTTTATGTGGTGTCACTGAGACACCCGACTGTGGCATGCTTGTTATTCATTTACTTTATAAGCCCTTTATGTGGTGTCGCTGAGACGGCCGATTGTGGCCTGCTTGTTATTCATTTACTTTATAAGGCCTTTATGTGGTGTCGCTCAGACGCCCGACTGAGGCATGCTCGTTATTTACTAACCTTTCGAGGCGTCGCTTCAGACGCCCGATCGGTGCAATTTTATTACTACTCTGTTATTGCATATCCATGTATACAAATAACCTGCATGCGTGCATCTGAAATTTTATTTTTGTGACTAACGTTGTGATCATAGAATATTTCAGAGCATGATTATCGTTTGTTATATTATACCCGTGTTTATAATGTTTGCGAGTACATTCAAAGTACTCACTGGCTTGTCCCTGGCTATTGTCTTGGCCAGATTTCTTACGTGAAGATGAGCGATGCGACGACAGCCCGGAACCTGCGCAATGATGATAGCAGCCTCGCGAAGATAGGAATTATCCTGGTGAGCTGTTCCTGTGGGAAATGGAGTCACACAAACACTGATGATCCACAAACCGCTTCCACGATAACCACTAGAAACCATTTGTTGAACTCATAGGCCACAATGTTGGTGTACTACATATCATGTACTTTGCTTGGAGTTTTTGTATCAAGTTTGTGTCTCGCCAGCTAACAGTAATCCTGGGGCTGGTGAGCACAAGGGCCATTTTCTAGGAAATTAATATCCCGAAAATCTGATCCTGACACCTATTTTCCCAAAGAACTGGTGCATGAGCATTTAGCTTTATTTATTTATTTACTTATTTATGTTTAGGAGACCATGAGCATGTACCTGGGCCGGATTCATGTGAGAGCGTCCCTTCCAGTTAATTATGGGCTTCTCTATTGGGCCTTCATCAGTGGGCTGCATGTTATCAACAAGTGGAAAATTTGTTCCATACGAAAAATAGTATGAGCTACGTACGGTACGGGGCACTAAAGGATCGAACCGTGCAACGACTTCCAAAACATTGTGTTTGTCATTCTAACAACACATTTATATTCAACCAACAGACGAAATATACTACTGATTGTACATTGAAAACAGCAAGAGCAGCAACCAGGGCTGGGGGTGCAACAGAAGCAGTAAGCAGGCCAGAAGAGTGAAGACGCAGCTCTATCTTCCAAACCAAACATCAGCCATCATTACAAAAGGGCTACCAAAAAAGAACAAGTGTATGCATAAAACTAAATAAAGATCCTACTACACCAAGTGTACGCATCTAACTGGCTTAGTTAGACGTTACTATTTATTAAGCTGTGGAGATTGGCTGACGGCTTGAACCAGATGGGTGCCTGACGGGGGAAACTCCAGCCAGCAGGTCGAAGTCTGATACTTGCGACCCTCTCTCCTACTTTGGGCTGCAGAGCATGGCGGCACATATCAGGGTACGGTGCATGCAGAGACGCATGGTACGCTGTGTACACACAGTTTTGCCTGATGAACGAAACCGCGCCGCCATCATGATCCTTGCCGTCGGTAATCTCCTAGTTAATCGGATAATTCAGTCCGACAAACAAAGAGCGTGTGCCAAGGCTACTTACCAGCCTCCAGTCAAAAAATCCTGAAGGCCCAGAGAAGCCGGGATCCTGCTCAAAGACCTTGGAGTGACTGTGATTGTATTCTGCGAAACAACACGTCTAGTACGTGCGAACGATCATCAATCTTTCGCCGTTGTCTGATCGAGCCAGGAACCACTTGCAACTATCATGCCGCTTTTCTTTGAAAGGTTCTGGGATTAGGAAAGGTAGGGACACCAGGCGGCCTACAACATCATTTCAAGTTGGAGTCAAATAAAAAAGGGCTCTTGATTTAGTCAATCTTAAGAACAGCATGTTATGAGCATGAATATTTTTTCAATAAATGTTGACAGTAATATAAGCAAGCCATCATGATATCATACGAAAGTAACATACTGCTGTAACAGCCGTTTGTAGCGATGACTGGAGTAGGCCAGCAATACGTCCAGCCATAGAAGGAGTCGACAGCGTAAATGAAGCCCTTGTGTTCAATGGCATCAGAGAACCATGGAGGATGTATGATCCTGCGATGGACGTGCAGATTTATCCACTTACCGCAATGACCTGTCAGATAGGCAAGACCGCGGTTGAAGAAAGCAATTAGCCTGAAATCTTTATAATTCCCAGATCTTGTGGGCACTTGGCAGATTACAACCTTGAGCAAATCAAACTTGGTATCATGTTGGCTACTGTAAGATTCAGAGTATTCTGGGCCGCAGTGCCAAAGTAGTGCAGTGTTAATCGAAGGAAGGGGGATCAATCGCCGGGTGTAGACCTCCACAAGCATCCAGCAGTCGCGACCGTCGACGAGCACCATCCAAGACGTGTTCATGCCAACCCAGTACATACCGTTAATGTAGCTGAGGCTGACGGGGATCGGATCACAGTGCAGGGGGTTGATGCTCGCCACCCTACGATCGTTGTGTTGCGTGACACGTCGTTTTTGAAGATTAGGCGGCATCAGCAAGCAAGGAGCTGGCTTAAAAAGCTCCGGCCTGAGGGCTTTGAGTAAACGGTACAGCCCCGACGAGCACGCGGCGAGCGGCATGGTACTGAGATTGTCCACACGCGAAACAATGAGCTTGATTACCTCTGTGGGGAGCGAATTCCAGCCACTCTTTCGGCGGACGCTGCTCGGTTCTGCCATTGTTAGTGCTTGGGTTTCGGATGAGGGGGGGAGGCGCCTTAGTGGGCATCGAAGCTTGGACGAGATTTTGTGCGGACAAAGATGGAGAAGCGAATATGTGCTGCGGGAAGTGGACAGGTGATGATGACTACAGCACGCCGCTTGACTTACGAGACACATACCAGCAGCATAGGGTCATAACGATGCCAGACAACTTGCTTGAGTGATCACAGTACTGGTACTCCCTACAGGACCTACTACAGTACTATGCCCTAGCTTGCTAGAGTGGGTAGTAGAGTATGACTCTACTCTACTACTAGCACCGGAGGAGTAGTATATTCTAATCTAAAATAGTTAAAAACTTCGATGCCCGATCGTGGAACGACTACGAACCGTGCTGAAAGACCGTGTCTACGTGGTGTTTGGACTTATATGCAAAAAAATAGCAAGATGCCCGTGCATTGCACGATAAACCATCATCACCAACTTGGTTTTTTCTCTACTCCTACTCCTATAAAAGACTCAGTTGGTGATGATGGAGGCGAGGAGGTGTGTTCAGCCGGGCGTGCAGCGGACGGCGCAGCACTATTCGATTTTTTATAAAAAAAAGTACTTGTAGAGATAGAGACATAGGGAGGAGCACGAGGTAAGGCCTTATCTGTAAATGTGGAGAGAGGTGCGGGTATCTTTTGTAAAATTGCCATAGTTGGCTTTATATCCGCCAGATATAGATCGGACGGTCTATATTACAAGATGGCACGCAAACCATCATCACCAACTCGGTTTTCTATAAGAGTAGATATATATAGATATAGATAGATAGAGACTAGGGAGTACTAGTAAGGACACCATCTACTGCTTTGTGTGCTACTCCTGCGCTCCATTCGGCGGCCGCAACGTTCCCTACAACCACTCCCTCCTGCGCTCCATTCGACGGGCGCTGTTGAAATCTGGGGAGCGCACTCTCGTGACTGCTGGCAGGCACGACTTCACCGACGACGAATTCTTCCCCAACCTCAACAACCTCTTCCTCAACGACATGGGCAACAACCTCAACGCCAACGGTCCTGCTCCCGTTGCACCGTATGTGTTTCTGTCCTTCCTATTTGAAATCGTGGTAGAATTCATGTTTCTACTCTGTATCCTACTACTATGCTAGTCCACATGATTAGTTTCATCTCTGTTATAGCCGTCATGATTTATTTTGTGCTTATTCGGATTAAATCTCGTAGTAACTTGCTCACATATTCAACTGGCGCAACGTCCCCTACAGCCACTCCCGTTTCATGGACGGCCTGGTCGATGCCTCCAAGGAGCCCTTCGTCCACTGCTATGAGTGCTCGATGCCGTTTTGTGGCTCGCCGGCGGACATGGTGCATCACCTCACGGATGCGTGCAGCGGTCACTGCTGGCCCTTGGCAGAGAACATCAAGTATGACACGTGCTACCGGTTCACCATGCCGGAGTCACTGGAGGATCACCGCCGCCTGCTAGTCTCGGAGGAGGACGGCAGCGTCTTCCTCTTGATCGTGGGCACCGGCGAGGCCCGCGCAGGCCGCCGCCCCGTCTTTGTAGCGTGCGTCAGAGGCGTCGCCGCTGACGCTGACACTAACACGAGGCAGATGTACGGGTGCAAGGTCCATGTTACTACCCCTCCGGGTCACGTGGGCGGCGAAACCGGCCTCATCGGACAGACTTGGAATCTGAGGAGCTGGGACTATCCCGCCAATGTGGACTTGGAAAACCCATGGCATCCGTTCTATCCTTTACCCGCCGACTCGGTGCACCGGGACTCCAAGGAGGTTCACCTGGACATACGCATTATCAAGTGCACTTAGAAAACATGTAGTGTGTGTGTGGGCACTTATGGCCCGTGTCTTTGCCGCTTTTGATTCTGTAAGCTTGTCATTAAACTTGAGTGGCTTTCGCCGCAGTCCTTCCTTTGAACTGCTCCTCTCAGTGAGCTGATGTAAGACACTTTGGGTTTCATTATATAATGGAACCGGGGAGGAGCCTCCCTGTTCTTCTAAAAAAATACGCATTATCAAGTTAGCATGTGGAGACTTCCATGCAGGATCTTGCTCTATTAGAGTATCGCGCATTAATAAAAGTGTATGAATTTTCCATGTATGAATTTTTACTACAGTACTGGTGAAAAGACTTACGATGAACCATTTCTTACATCTCCTCTGCCCCCTTGCAAGTCATCCTGATTTAATCCCTCCGTCTAGGTGTATAAGGGCATGTTTAATATTACTTAATAGTATAGCCTACTGTTGACTATAAGAAAGTGCCATGTCATCTGTAGCCAACATGTATAATAATCGATACTCAAAAACTAATTCTTAAAGATCATTTCTTGCAAAGCACAATAAGTGTTATTTCTTCACAAGTTTTGGATGCAGGTTGAACAGTTGAACGCTTTTGTTTGCAAAAGATACCTTTTTATCTATTTCACCCGGATGTTTGTGAGCTCTAGAGATGAGATAATATCCGAAGAAACCTATCGATACCCGTTACACATGAGATGACCCCCACATCCTTTGTCAAAATAAACAACTCCCCAATCAATGCATTTCACTCTTTGGTGCAACGCACAGGCACCTTAGTACTATAGATTAGTACGACCAAAAATTGAACTAACATTATATATAGTACGATAAATACTGATGCATGTCACCTAAAATTATATCATTCAAAACTATGTTCAAATATGAATCCAACGATATAGTTTTTGTTGACATGCACTAACATTTTGTCAGTTAAATCTTCAGTCAAATTCAATGGGGGACTAATAAACCATGACCGATGTAGTACAAGTGTAGAGGGCGGCGCTGCATGGGAGTCTCACCTCTCACCCCGCTCGTGGTGCGGCAGTAAAGCTGTCATATCACAAAACCCAACCACTCCCAGTAATAAATGGCTTGGTAAAATAAACGAACAAGCAACCATCACATCCCTCCGTCTTTTTTGCATTTCATCTCTCTGCATTTACTTTCTCCGGTTCATCTCCGACGCTCGATCCCTAGCTACTACTCCTAGGGCCAGTTCTTTTGGCGGCTTCCCCAGCTTTTCGCACAAGACTAGTCACAGTGAAGAGTAACAATAAGGCACCTCACTCATTTATTTGGGCTTCTAAACTACTACTCCGTCCTGGTTTATTCCTCACCATTGTAATTTGTGCTAAATTTTGACCAAAGATTTAACTGATAAAATGTTACTCAAAACACTTAGGCGCGGTGCATCTAGGTGTGTAAGTCATCTTACTAAAACCAAATAATCTGAAAACACTTAGGCACGTTGCATTAACTTCTACCTCATTTCTTGTTTCTTGACATATCAACCAATAAGAGATAAAGAGTGTGCATGCTTTTAATGACTTGAGATATCAAACACGACATGAAGTGGTTAGTTCATTGCATGCAATACAATTAATTAGCAAATAAACATTAACATTTCTTGTTTTGTCCTCTTCCTTGGTCACGGTGCACAGAGAAATAACCACAGAGAAGGAAGCTAAAAGTAAACAATCAAACGAGCATTTTTGCATTTGTTTTGCATTGAATCGTTTCACAAGCTTGACTAGTGTTGTTTTTCCACTTTTACAAAAACTGCATCGTAATGTTCAAACGTGCATTTGCACGTACATAAGTAATAGTAGTACTCCCTCTGTCTAGGTTTACAAGTCTTCCCTCCTTCTTGGTCACTGTGCACAACCAAAGATGACTTATTGACCTGGGCGGAGGGAGTAGCACAGTCTGCAAGCATATATCGAGAGAGACGTGTAGTCCGATAGTATATAGTAAAGTTTGTGCTATATGCACGTACTTGCAAAATGCGTAATAATACACAATGTTTCCAAACTTTCCCTTTTACGTACTTAATTAAGGACGCTAAAAATTCCTGAACGTTCGGGATTTATCATTTGCGTCCCAAAACTAATGAGAAAGCCTTACGAAACAAAAATTATACTCCTCCTAAAAGCCACAGTGCTCGCAGGAGCGCTTGCGACGCGCCACGAGTGCCCTGGTGCACGGCCGTTTCCCAGCGCGCCGACACAATGCCTCTTCCTCAGCCTTGCAACTCGCGAAGTGATGATTGGCGGCTTGCCGGCAGGCGAGAGCGATCTCACCGGTGTGGTGATCGGGCACCAACAGGTACTTCTCCTGGCTGGAAGCGTGCACCCGGTTCACGTACCGCCAAGCGTAGATGAGGCGCTTGGGCCCGACTATACTCAGGGCGACGCGTCCTCCTCGACTAGTGGCGGCAAGGAATGGAACGGCGACGCGTCGCGTCGCGGCGAGGAGCGAAGCGCCGATGCGTCCTCCTCGAGTAGTGGCGGCGAGGAACGGAACAGCGACGCCTCGCGTAGCGGCGAGGAGCGGAACGCCGACGCGTCCTCCTCGACTAGTGGCGGCGAGGAACGGAAAGGCGACGCGTGACCGTCCGCGCGGTGCAGCGAGGGGCTCCTAGGGCTTAGGAGGGGAGATGCCATGGTGGTCGACGTGAGAGGGAGGGGGAGGAGATATTGATGTCGTGGGAGGCGCAGTATTTATAGCGAGCAATGGCACACCTGCGCAAGATATGGACTGAGCTGCACTGACTTAACTGCAGGTCCAGTTGCGTCACTGACATGTGGGCCAGTACACTGTTGGGCGGTATGTCAGTGACCCAATGCACCTGAAGTTAAGTAAAAGCTACGTGGGCATATTTGTTGGAGTAAATTACGGGGGAGCGAAGGGGTGGAAATATTGCTGGTCACAACAGATTGGACGAGCGTGGGGGAGGAGAGTCATGCATGCAGATTTTTTCACATGGGGTGGAGTGGTGGGACCGCCGGAGGGAGAAGGAGAGTTTGGCAGGCATATTGTTTGCACACATGGAGAGGAAAAGATTTGGAGACGAACGGGCTTCCTACAGGTATGGGGAATGGTGCATAATAAGTCATCTTGCATGCCGGGCTAGGTATAGTCTCAAGTCATTAAAAACATACACGCCCCACACATGTTCATATCTCAAGGTGCACTAAATTATTGCATGCGATGATTAAGGCTGGCCATCATGGTGGTATCTTAGCTGGTACTCCCTCCTTTCCGGTTTATAAGGCTTATCTTAAAATCTTAGTTTTTCCATTTTATAAGGCTCAATTTGGTTGTTTCCCATCACAAGTTCAGATTCCAAGGTGCATCAAATAATTGCATGCAAGTATTAAGAGAAAATTGACCAATGCAAGTACTTTATGCATGCATGCATTACAATTAATACATTGGTAAACATAAATTTTTGAGGAAAAAAAGAGCATTAATTGGGTGCTTTTGCAAATTACAAAAAGTATTCCACCACTCACCATCTACCTTGGTTGGTGAGATTTTTGAATTGAGCCCTATAAACCGGAAAGGAGGGAGTACACGGGAATAGCAAACATGCTAATGTGGCAAAGAATTAAAGAAGAGAGGGGGGTTAGACTAACTAGTGTTCATGCATGCATTGGTAAACACATTTTTTTGTGAAGAACGACAGCATTAGTTGAGTACTTTTGCAGACTTCAAAAACTAATCCACCGCCTCTACTATCTTGCTAAGAGTAGGTGAAATTTTTGAGTCGAGCCCTTTAAACTAGAAGGGAGGTAGTGGTATTCTAATAGCTAGGTGTGTAAGTCATCTTACGAAAACCAAATAATCCAAAAACACGTAGGCCGGTGCATTAACTTCTACCTCATTTCTTGTTTCTTGACATATCAACCAATAAGAGATGAGGGTGTGCATGCTTTTAATGACCTGAGACTACCAAACATGACATGCAGTGGTTAGTTCATTGCATGCAATAATATTTAATTAGCAAATAAACATTAATGTCTCTCGTTTTCCCCTCCTCCTTGGTCATGGTGCACAGCCTAAGATGACTTACTCACCTAGACGGAGGGAGTATCAACATTCACAATGTCAAATCAATATTTTTACACTCATTATAAAATGTAGTTCTTATACTCATTATAATCAGTTTTGTAGATATTGATATTTTTAGTATAAATTTGGTCGTGGGATTTCATTGATGCCTGTCAAAGCGTGGAGGAAGCGGAGCTTAGGGCTTGCATTGCCGGTCTCTACATAGGTATTTCTCTTCATAATCCTGTAATTTTAGAGACTGATTGCGCTTTTGTGGTAGCGTCTCTTGCATCGAGGGACTATGACAGGTCTGCTATGCGTGACCTGAAGATGAAAGCGTTGAGCATCTCGAAGTTGATCAACAATCTTCAATTGTCAAAGATTAGCCGTTCGGCCAATAAGGTGGCACACTTAATCGCTAAGTATAGCTTTGACAATAGATTAGATGGTATTCTTGTAAATAACGTACCGCCCTGTGTGGTGAATATTGTATCGAATGAGTGTACTGGTGTGGCTGGTTAATTAATATAAGGTGGTGTTTAAAAAAAGTATATATTTGGTCAAACACTTTGCAAACGGTTGACGGGAGTAAAAAGGACCAGAGGGAGTATCATGCATGCGGAGTAGGCAAAAAAATTGCTCATTTTTAGCCGGTCGAAGTCTCAAAGGGCGCGACTGCGCGAGGGAGGCAAAGGTCGTGGGAGGCACGACGGTTGACGGAATTAAGGGAAGTTACATCCACGCGCCGGCATGGCGTGCGAACAGGCAGAAGCTATACTGTCAGGCCTACGATATGGGTCTAGTAGACATGACATCTAGTGGGTCCCGCATAGTTCTCGAGAACTCTTTGGGGGCTTGCAGCCGTTTATCCACCGGGCAAGCCAGCAACCCCACGCCATTCGCACGCCCTACTCGTCCCCGTCTTCTACCTCACAATAGTTCGCTCCCAGTCGCCCCGTCCTTTCACATTAGTTCTCTCCCAGTTTTTGCGGGGTACAACAGTTCAACTTCTCCTAACCCTCCTCCAAAATCCATGGCCTCCCAAATTTCCATGGTCGCCACTGAGTACCAGGTTAGAGCCATCACCGGCGATCAGTTCATCGTCATCTACGCACGTGGATCCGCGACGGTGAAAGCATGGCTTGCTCGCTTCCTACGCATGTTCAACAGTTCAACGGATGAGTGGGTCGCTGGGCTAGATGTTGAGTACACCACAGTCCTGGGACGAGAGAAGGATCTAAAGGACGAAGAGAGGAAGAAGCCCGCCGTGATCCAGGTTTGCGTACATAACGTTTGCCTGGTCTACCACATATGCCATGCCGACGTTGAGTGCCAGGATTTTAAGAACTTCCTCAAGATCAAAAGAGTGAACTTTGTTACTGTAGGCTTTAAGAACGACAAAGAAATCCTGCGTCGGATAGGTCTCGTTGTAGGCCAGCCCTTCGATCTCCAGAAGGCAAGCCTGGTGTCCTCCTCTCAACCTTCAATGCTGACCCTGGCAGTAGCCATGATTGATCCTTCGTACGCTAAACTGAAGAAACCTCATCACGAGTTTCATCATGCATGGGAGTCAAAGACATTAGATGAAGATCACATCCTGTATGCAGCAATGGATGCCTACCTTTGTTTAAATATCTACATGGGTTGGATGAAGAAGCAGAGCCCAGTGTCTGGTTCAAGCAAAGAAGCGTCGGCGAAGAGGAAGAGGAAGAGGGACGAGGACGAAGTCGAGCACGTGGACTCAGACTCCGAGTAGGTGGCAGTGCCGTCGCTCATGCTGGTTCTACTGTAGTGTCAAGCTGACTAGTACCTTAGTTTATTTTCAAGGGTGTGTTATGCTGAGGCCCCAGCAGAACTATGTTCATGTTCTTTCTCGTTATTTGAACTGTTTAGTACGTAGAGTAGTACTAGTACTATGTCTTACTACTGTTCTTCTTGCACTTGGTACTACTGCTTGTACCTTCGTGTTCCCACTGTACTTAATACGTTCGTACTAGTAGTATAATTTGGGTCAGTCGATTTGTGAAAGAAGTTCGACGGGGCGAAGGAAGAAGACGGCAGAAGAGGTGGAAGAAGCCCTTCTAGCCATCCATGTTGCGTCAAACGGCTCACATGAGTCGACTGACCCAAATTGCTCCTTCAGATTGCAGGATCCACGTGGCATTCAAGGTCTCGAAGGTAGATTCCGCGTCCGCACCCAGTTTGCGGGCTCGACGCATGCGCGACCGGCTTCCGCCGCGACCGCCACCATGCGCGCCTCCTCCGCGCGGGCGGAGACGACAATGACACGCTAGTTCCTCCTCGCGGGCGTGCTGGAGCACGTGCTCGTCCTCCTCTTCGTACGCTGTGTGCATAGATGCGGCTCCACCAGCTGCTCGCGTCCTTGGTAGTGTGGCGGCATGGCGAGGAGGGACTGCAGGCGACATGAGCGGGCGAGCCTTCAGCTTCATGGCACAAGGATGGCGGCAACACGGCGGTGATGGGCGAGAAATTGTTGGCATATTGAGGAGTGCGTGTATGGGAGCTTACTTCAGTTTTATTTTATATGAGGTTGGTCAAACTTAAAAGAAAACCGTACTAGTACACGTAAACATTAGACTTAGGCAGCGCTTTTTTTAAGTTAGTACCACAGCCACGATACGGAATCCTGTGCAAGCGCGTGAATCGCGGCCGCGCGGTCGATCGAACGGTGCGTCACGGTGTCGCGCTCGAAGGACATCCAACGAACCTTTTTGTGTGTGTGAAAACAATCCTCGAATATTACTCAACTTTTTTTCCTGGGAAAGTTCTTGACGCTGCAATATTTCCATATATTTGAATTTAGCTCCAGTTTGTGTTTATTTGGATTTGGAAATTTTAGGTGCGCCCTAGTTTTTTTAATACTTATTTTGTGTGTGTGACTGAGAGAGGACGTGTGTATGTGTCCATATGTGTGTTGTGGTGGAAGGGCAATGTGGATACAGTGTGCGTGTGATACAGACATAGAGAGGTGTGAATGTGCAAATGATCATGCATGAGAGAACGGTCTTCTAGTTTACTTGTGTGTGTGTGTGTGAGAGAGAGAGAGAGAGAGAGAGGAGCATCCGTAACACAACAACCATCTCTCTCGATTCGTCCGTCCCTCGCACGATTGCATGCAACATATGCATCAACGCGCACATTTTGACACCCTCACTCGGCCCCTGCCCACCTCAAGGTCCGCGCAATCTCTTCGTGAATACCCATTTCTCTCCTTAGGTTTATTTTCGCTCAATATCTGACACACCACTACTAGGGAAAAGCCTATACACAGAATCTTACCAGCAGCGCTGCTCAAAATACAACGCTACTGCTACTTAGCAGCAGCGCGTGATAGCAAAACGCGCTGCTGAAAGAAAAATAGCAGTAGCATGTGCACCGCAAAAAGCGCTACTGCTCTAAGTGCCATGACCTCGCCCCCCGCTAGTTATAGCAGAAATGCCCTATAATGAACGGCGCTACTGCTATGGAAGTTAGCAGCAGCGCGCTTCGAGGAAAACCGCTACTGCTAAGATCATCCCACAAGTTTAGTCCCACCTCGCACCGTGAAGAGGGTGTTTACCACCTTAAATATGTTATTTCTGAAACTATCACAACCAGTTGGTCTTCACTGAACTCTATGTGTAAAATTTGTGGCTGCAATATGAGTCCTCTCCGGTTCCTACCGGAGAGGACTCATATTGACAATTCAGATTGTACACAAAAAGATCATTGATGGCCAATGTATTTTTGCATAGACGTATTTTTGTATAGTTACACTTAGCAGTAGCGGTTTATTTCCAAGGCGCTACTGCTATTCAGATTAGCTGTAGCGCGTTTCGGCAAACGCGCTACAACTATCCCTACCTTATCCCCACGCGCACGACCGACCCTCTCTCTCACTCTCGCCCGCATGCCGATAACCGTCGTCGTGTGTCGCCGCCAACGCCGCCTTCGTCCGTCCGCCGCCGAGGTACTCCCCTCCTTCCGTCCCTCCTCCCTCCTCCTCGCACATCCTCCCTCCTCCCGCGGCCGCCCCTCCCTCCTCCGCCGCCGCCCTCCTCCCTTCGCCTACGGCCGCCCCTCCTCCCTCAGCCGCCCCTAGCTACCTTTCCGTCGCCCCCCACCCCCTGCCACTAGTTTGTACTAGATTTAGTAGTAGTAGATGTTAATTTAGGGTTCATAGCTAGTACTAGATGTTGCTTAGTTAGTACTAGATTTTTAGTAGTAGTAGATGTTAATTTAGGGTTCACATTAGTACTAGATTTTTAGTAGTAGATGTTAATTACTAGTAGCGATGGTACTAGTTAACTAGGGCAGTATGATTAATAGTAGTTGTAGATGAACTACTTTAGTTGTAGTTGAACTAGTTTACTAAGTAAATTAATAAACTAGTTGAATAAATAGAATTAATGTATTTTTAGTAAGATAATTAATATAACTAGTTGAACTACTTTATTTTTAGAAAGAACTAGTTTTTTTCTATTTATAGTAAGTTTATATTTAGTAAGAACTTGTTGAATTAATAAAACTAGTTCAACATGTCCAAGTGGCCGTTCATGTTCAGTTTACATCTCCGAGTGGCCTATGTTTTGCCAGAGTGTTGATTAATTTCCATTCCGGAAAATTTCAGGCGCTCGATATGTCCTTTTTTAGCAAAGTTCATGCCGGATTTTTTCGTGAATTCTGGCATGACTTGTGCTAGAATATGTACACGTTTAATCTTTGAATTATGAACGTAGGAAATGTCGTACTCGGACGAAGATCGGCGCTTCAGCATTAAGCTCGAGGAGACCTTCGATATTGAAACGGTACACAACAACGACAAGTGTTTTTTTCGTAATTAAGCATGACTTCAACTATTTCGACGTCTAATTTTCATATTTTACAATTCGACTAGCTTATTCCATGCCATGCAAGACGCTTTGCCTTGGAGAGGATGGGTTTTGAAGACCATGAAAATTTTGAAACAAAGAAAATACACCTAAGGACCCATCATGATATGGATTTTGAAGTAAATCCGTGCAATGCTCAGAGCGTAACCCATTTTGGTTGCCAAAATTGGGAAGCACTTTGCAAAATGTATGGTTTTTATGAGGGTATGATTGTCACCATGGATCTTGGTGATCCTGACATCGAGCAAGACAATATGGACATTTGGGTCCTTGTTGATACGCTTCCGATTGTACCGCTATGTGAGTTTCTCAAACATAGTTATTAACTAATTTATATTGTTTATTTCAAAATAGTTGATAGCTTATTTCCATTGACAGCTTATTTTGATTCTTCAAAGACTGTGCGGAAGATGGTAGATAAAACCCACTACACCGATGGCACCGAATTAACGTATAAGGAGAAAAACCATCTGATCGCATTTTGTACTCTTCTTGAGAATTACAATAACTATTATCGAACTCCTCCAAATTATGGTGAATACGTGCCACTAGTGCATGTGTTGAACCACGGTAACTTCTCTGGAGATACCCTGGTAAGATTTTTTACTATCACGACATCCGTGCATCTTTTGCATACTTCTAAAACTAGTACATCATTGCTAACTACGAAGTTATTATTATGTTTTTCAACAGAAACTCCCGATGGATTGTGTGCCTCATCCGATGTCTCTGAATGGTCGCCTCTTAGTTCTGAACATACTGCCAGGTAAATCTAGGGAGCTCACCTGTGCATATCGGATTTCTAAAACCGGTGAACACATAATCATCGAAGAATGGAAGAAATGTATGGACATTCGCAAGGAGGTTCTTGGAAGTAACATTCAGCAAAAGGCAAGAATTGGAGACAGGCTAATCTCCATTCTCCATAATGGAGAGTCAGGGGCTATCTTATTTTTTGCTATTTTACCTCAGAAAATGTAGTAGGTCTTAATAGAATGTAGTAGGTCCTATGAGGTACAATATGTTTATTATGTGGTAATGTATTAGAGTTGATAATGAGGAGTACTTGTGATTACGACTAGTGACCAATTTGCTATGTGATGTCATTGATGAAAACGATGATCTTGAGGAGGTGTTATATGACAATGATGTATTATGATGATAAGTTGTTAATGATATGATGATGATGATGATATTATTATATCATTGGGTGAAAGAACCGCAGATTAGTTTCATGTGGATGGACATCCACTTGAAACTAGTCCACGGTTCTTTCACCCCGTGATGTAATAACTCATTATGATGTAAAAACAATCTCTAAATTCCTGTTGTATGAAAACTTGTGTAAAGGTGTATGAATACAACATGAAATAAAAAAGAAATAAAATACTAAATAATAGTAGTAGTGCGGGAAAGGAGAAGCGCTACTACTAATTACCAGTAGCGCGGTTCTGTAGAACCGCTACTACTAAGTCAATTTAGCAGTAGCGTGGATCTAGGCGCGCTATTGCTAAGGTTAAGCTATAGCGCCTTATCAGTAGCGCTCCTTCCTGCGCTACTGATAGGCCTAAAACCCACGCTGCTGCTAGGCTTTTCCCTAGTAGTGCACACACACACACACACACGCACGCAGCACAACACACATACACACTCCCCCGAGCACACAATTCATCCCCATCCAAGGTTATACGGCGACCACTCCCGCTTGTGCTTATTTGCACCCTAACATGCACAACACCTCAATCTTCAAAGAGGGCATCGAGCAGATCGAAGACGGCAACCACACCGCGCTAGAGAATGCGGAGTCATTTGGAAGCAGGGTGATGTGACGACAGCTGATTGACTCCTCCCCCCACCCTCTCTCTCTCTGGCACAAAAATACCAATCCCTCTCTCCCCCGCACA
The DNA here is from genome assembly GCF_018294505.1 of Triticum aestivum. Taxonomy (NCBI): domain Eukaryota; kingdom Viridiplantae; phylum Streptophyta; class Magnoliopsida; order Poales; family Poaceae; genus Triticum; species Triticum aestivum. The sequence continues at coordinate 708,655,106 of NC_057810.1, read as the reverse complement.
AAATTGTTAATCCCTCAACCCATGAGATCCTTCCCCTCTCGTCCATGTTTTTCCAGCTCTCTCATCAAGCATGTTGTCTCTTCTCCTTCCACGTATACAGAATCACGTATATTACATGTCTCCATCTTTCTCACAGACCTAACTTCTTCCTCTCTCTCTCTCTCTCTCTCTCTCTCTGTGTGTCTTGTTAGGTTTGTCTCCCACTCTCTCATCCACATACATACAATCTTTCCCGCCCTATCTGCTCCATCTTCAAAATCTCTCTCTGCACGTTTCATTCACACAATGGGATATGTCAAAATGTTGCTTCTATAATGGCCGATGTAGAGTTTTGGTTGTTTTTGTTGCATCCGACAAAGTAATAACTATGAAATGCATTTAGATTCTCATTTGACTGGGATTATGTGAGTTTGAGCATGTTGTGAGGTACTATAGACCTTGTATACATCTTGGGATTCGACAATGATTGTAACTATTAAATTGTATAGACCATTAAATTCGAAGTCAATAGCCTAATATATTTATTTCACAATTTCAACAAATGATTAGTTCACTACAAACTAAGAAAACAAATGTGTACTCCCTCCGTTTTTATTTAAGTCCGCGTATTAGCATTGGTCAAAGTCAAGTTTTGTAAACTCTCAGAAAGCTTATAACAAAAAATATTAACATATACAATAACAAATAAATACCATTAGATTCATTATTGAATGTACTTCCACGTCATACATATTTGTTATGGTAAATGTTTATATTTTTATATAAACTTGGTCAAACTTTAGGAAGTTTGACTTCGGCCAAACCTAATATGCAGAGTTTACTACTACTACTCGCTAGTTGCTTAGCTGAATCACTCAACACACCACACGGGGAGTCCAGTGTCACAAAATTTTGAGGTCGGCGGGAAAATCTCCCGCGACCCTGATTCGAGCAGTGGCAAGTTACCATCATAGCCTTCGGAATAGGCCTACGTACAAGGCTTGGTAGGGGGCTGTTTTCGTAACTTCAGGTTCACCCTACCCAGCCAGCCCCACCCCGGCACCCAGAGTAGTACACCTGAATACTCCCCATTTTCTATCCCCACCGCAAAATAGACTTCTCCACGGCACCGCAGCCTTCGTGCTCCTCCCCTTTACATCAGCGCACTCGTCCACCGCAGCGCATCTGCCTTATCGACGACCTCGTACGCCGCACTGGAGCCGGTCCACCATCGCCGTCGTACACGGAGCCTCTTCCCCGGCATCGTCTTCCATGGTCTTGGATCTGCTTCCCGGAAGACGACGCCAAGCGCAGAAGTACCACCGTCGTGGACAATGAACTGACACCTGTTGCTGACCATGACTCACAGAGGCCACCGCGACCATCGTTCTCCTCCTCGATTGGTAATGTGTGTATTGAATCACTTAGCGGTACATGTGCAGTTCCAATTTTGTTCATACCTACCCTTCAAATTTCCTGGGTGCTATTGTTCCCGTAAAAGTAATTGGTTATAGCCTCCATTGTCCAACAGAATATCAGCTTGTAATTGTGCGTCGCTCCTGTATCGCGCTGTGCTTGGGTAGGTTTTTCATCTGCAACCAGTAGTGTGGCAAATGATGGAAAGGTTTTTAGAACTAGCAATATGCCCATGCGTTGCACGCATCAAGATGCATTTGTATGAGTAGTTTATCTTATGGGAGAAAAGGATGAACGAGGGAAGGCCTTATTTGCAAATCTGGAGAGGGGTATGGGTATCTTTTTGCAAAATTCCCATTTGTTTCCTTCCTATGTGTCAGATATAAATCGGACGGCCTACATTGCAAGAAAAAAAAGTATAGAGAAAAAAAGTAGACAGTAAAGGAAGTAGAGATAAATATTAAATATTAAATATAAAATAAATATAACCGTAGAGAAGAGAGTAGAGATAGCAGAGACGTCGGGAAAGGATCGCGCGCGCGCGGGAAAAAGCGGCCGGGCGTGCGCTACTTTTGGCGCGCGGCGTCCGGCGCACTTTATAAAATCCAACGCCCTCCCACCGCTCTGTGCCTCGCCACCACTCTCTCCCCCCTCTTTTTCGCCTCGCCGCCACCGCGCCACCATGCCGCCGCGTCACCGGGAAACTTGTGGATATCGCGGCGTCTGTGCGCGCCCCTCCGGTGGCTTCTCCGCCGAGATCCGGTTCTGCGGGATGCGCCTCGACCTCGGCAATTTCGACACCGCCACCGAGGCCACCCGCGCGTACGACGCGGTCGCGTGGCGCCTCCGGTGGCCTCATAGAACATTGAACTTCCCCAATGCGCCGACGCGGGAGCGGGCGCAGGAGCTCGCGCCTCTGCCGCGGCTTAGCGCCGACGAGGATCGTCGCGACAACCGGAGGCGGGAGCACTGTCTCGGCATCGCCGAGATGGACGAGGATGCCATTGCGCTGTGGCGCCAACACTTCTCATAGGACATCATCAACGAGCGCGAGTTCTACGGACAAAGGAGGGCGGAGAGGGATAAGAGGAGGGCGGAGTGAGCCGCCTATCACGGGGACAGGCGTAGGCGAAAAGCGGACGCTCAATTCAACATGAGGCTAGGAGCAGCGTCGCCCTGGGAATCCGACAACGATCGGTATCTTCACGCCTACAGTCAGACGTCGGAGGAGGACATCACCGAGGAGCAGTCGGACGACGAGGAGTAGTTGAATTATCGTTTTTGTATCTATCTATGCTGAGAACTATCCTCTACTCTCTAGTATCTACTTCTCGATCTCAGCACTGTAAACGCTTTTTTAAAGCGCCGCGCATTGCGATTCTGTTAGAGATGCTCTAACATGGCAGACGAGTGCTTTAATGTTGCCCACAAGATGCGCGAGTATTACTAGTAGTATTTTTCTTGCCATGTTAAGATTTTGAAACCACGAGTGTGAACATGCAGAGGAGCAATGAAGACCAAACACGGGATATTCGGGACATCTTCAAGGAGCATGGCAAGTTAAAGAGGACTTGCACCGAACCTGTAAAACGAGCTTTGGTAAGTAACACCCTTTCAATTACTTTCATTTAGCCTCGTGTTCTTCGATGTGTATATGTTGTAGTTTCTGTTTCTCTTAAGCGTGGTGTTCTTTGATGTGTAATAAGAAGAGTCTTAATCGTCCTAATGCTTTCGTTTTTAACTTGATGTAGGAAGTGGGTGTTCTCACCGTGTAGTCTGTTTTTATATTCTTTTCCTTTTGAATTCACTTCTCCGAGTTCTGTTTATCTGGCTTCTACTAAATGGATCTAGGTTTCTCTGAGTATTGATCTAAAAAAGAAGTAACTTCATGTCAGGATGCAGTTCCTGCAAGGAGGGAAGTATGGTCAACCTCGAGATCATGTTTCCAAAATGAGGCTGGATTACACACAAGGTGCCAGTTCCCTAATGATGCTGGATTAGACACAAGGTGCAAATTCCCAGATGATGCTGGATTACACACAAGCAAGGTGGAGTCATCAGTTGTTCATGTCCTCGTGGCATTAGTAAAGGCTGAAAGAAAGCGTGCAGCAGCCCTTGAGAATGTAGCTGAGTTCCTGAAGAAGCGAAAAGAGCAATCGGATGATCTCTTCACCCAAGCCAAAGAAGAGATGGAAGAAGCCAGAAATAAGCTAGCAGAGGCAGAGCAGGCTAGGCGTCTCCTACTATCTAAAACTATTGTCAATACAAAATTTCCTTCAAAATAGCTAGGTTCAAATATTTATCCAGTCAGCATGCCTGTTGTGATGTATGTGCATCTACTGATGTGGCACAAAATGTTTTTTTCGGGGTCATGTAATAAAAGCAATTACTTTCCAAACAATAACAGACGAAGCATTGGACATGGTATAGTTCACGTGCAAGCCCGACATTCCAAGTCCAACTTCCACATCAAACTCATGTTCACAGATATCTGCACATTCATACATAATGTCCACAACCATGATTCACTTCAAAGCCAAAAAGAATGTGAGGAGAGTTATAAATAAAGAAAAACCTCTACTAGTTCCTGCTACCAGTGCAAGCACAACAAGTCAAGACCATGCGCAAATTAATTATATTTTAGTCATTTTTTGTGTTCTAAAATGCCTGCCGGCTCGCGGAAGGACGTGTTGCTGGCACAGCTGTTTGCACGCGGCGAGGAGGCGTGCTCAGCCGGGCCTACAGCGAGTGTGGCCCTCTTGGACGGCGCGTTGGTTCAATGCCTGCGCTATGAGAGGTCGCGTCCGTGTCAGAGCAATCACTCCCTCCAGTCCTTTTTTGTTTGGGTATAACAAAATCTAGTTTTCCATTCACATTTTACAAGTAAAATTCATGGACAAACTTTGACCCAAAGTACGATGGGGACTAGTAAACCAGAATGGAGGTAGTAGTTTTTTTAATCAAAGAAGGGTTTCCCCTTCCGATTACTGAAAACCAGCATCTAAATCTAAACCATAGTATTTGCCCTTGAACTACCAGGTTCAACATCTCGTAACATAAACCCATACAACCATACGCCAAGGAGGTACGTAGTACTATGAATTCCATTTTTGCTCCATACCAATTGTTCTAAAAACTACTTACTACTTATAACATGCCATTTAAAATCGGAACTCTTAACCCCGCTAAAAAATGATATTTTAAACGTGGCTACTCGGTCTATGGCAACTGGCGAGCCACCGCGCTCCAAGTCGGTCAGCTGTGGTCCCGACCATCAACTCCTACAAAGGTACTCCACCATGTACCCGGTACCCGCGAATGCAGCAATCATGCACCTAGGGTTTTAGGGTTTATTTGTTAACGTCGCCTTTATGTAACACTCATGTGTGCGAGACAGCAAGAGGCCGACTGCGTGCGTGCGCCTCTTCTCTTCGTATATGTACTCCACCGTTTGTCTGGTGTCCAAAAAACTATAATAACTACTAGCAATGTGCCAATGCGTTGCCACACGATCAAAGTAGATTAATACACATTCACCGATTTGATAGAAAAAAAGTCTAGTTTTGAAATATGTATATCACTAAAAATATGTTATGTTTCACTCAAAATATATTCCTTTGGCGGTTTTGATGAGATAAGGGAGGCATGTTGTTGGTTTCAAGATTCGAGAACTGGTATATGTCTAATTTCTACTCTTACTAGCAAGAAGCCCGTGCGTTGCACGGAACATCAAAATCTCGTGGGAGAAAAGGATGAACGAGGGAAGGCCTTATCTGCAAATGTGGTGAAGAGTGTGGATAAATTGCCATATTTTCCTTCCTGTCCGTCAGATATAAATCGGACGACCTACATTGCAGGATGGCAGGCCCACCATCATCGCCAACTCTATTTTTTATCCCTACTCTTATAAAAAGCATTGTCGGTGATGATTGTGTGCCTGCCATCCTGCAATATAGGTCGTCCGATCTATATCTGACGGATAGGAAGGAAACTATGGCAATTTTGCAAAACGATACCCACACCCCTCTCCACATTTGCAAATAAGGTCTTCCCTCGTTCATCCTTTTCCCCCACAAGATAAACTACTCATACAAATGCATCTTGATGTTCCATGCAACGCATGGCATCTTGCTAGTTGTTGCAAAAAGCCCATGTGTGTGTGAGAGAGAGGGAGAGTGGAGGAGGACGGAGTGCATGTGTGACAAAGACACAAGTAGTGTGTGTGCGATAGGTATCAGCTTAAAATGAGGCAATAGTGTGTGTGTGCATGATCGAGAGGGCGTGTCTCAAGAAGGGAAGAAAAAGCTACATAGATACAAGGAGCGAGAGGGAGACATGTATGCGATGGTGGAAGCTTGAGTGTGCGGGTGTATAAACCTATCTAGAGTCTAGCTAGTCGATAAATGCTTGTGAGAGAAATACGAGTCAGGGTGCGAAAGCGAGAGTTTTGTGTGTGTGAGAGAGAGACGGTAGTCGGGAAGGGGGTGGAAGCAGGAGTTGTGTGTGTGTGTCTGTGAGAGAGAGAGAGGAGACGGTAGTCGGGGTTTTCTGATAGGTGTCAGTCTGGGATGGAGACGAAAAGGAGACCGCAACAAATGTTGTGTCTACAGGAGAGAGAGAGAGAGAGAGAGTAATTTTAGTGGTATGAGTCATATGTAGAGACATATAGGGTGTGTGAGAGAATCCCATAGAGAGAAAGACAAAGTGAAAGACGAGTGGAGACTGTGTGTGTGGCGGTGAAAAAGAAAGCTTAGGTACCGAGTGATACCAGAGAACAGTAGAGACGTGAGAGATAATGAAAACCGTGTAATGTATAATGATAGGGAGAGTGTGACACTTCTCAAGGGAGACGTCGAGAGACCATGTTTGCGAGGATAGGAGAAACATGAAGTGAGCGTGCGGGTGAGCTGGAGAAAAGAGAGTGATGGCTACCTGAAGGAGCATGCATGCGAGAGAGATGGGCGTGAAAGGAGTGAAAAAAAAGGGATTCAAATATTTGAATTCGAGATGATGATACATGTAATCCATACTCGAACCAAACTTGATCTATGAAACATGCATACTCATATGAATTCACGCACATCTATGTTATTTAATATGTAGATATTACTGATCCAGACATTTTAGTAGAACATAATTTGGTTAAATTTTTTCGAATTCAACCTTGAGATTTCGAGATCATTGTATTTGTAAATCATATTATACATATAAAGGAGCAGAATTCTTTGTTGTGCTTTTGAAAGTATATATGTAAAAAAGTGATGTATATAGAATGTAATGCCAATTAAAAATGGATCCCGCCCGAAAAAAATAGTAGAATACAAACGGGATTCGAATTGAGTTGGCACGGTAAACGTGCACTGTGCAAAATTTGAACGAAGCGGGGAAAGTCGCAGTAACCGCCCGAAACCAAAATCTGTGAGATGGAAATCACTACTGCCTATCCCTGCCGCGCAAAGCCTATCTGCTGGATTTCTATAGGTTTCGATAGGGGTAGATTTGTAATTTCACCCAAACGTGACGTAACCGCCTCTCACCCAGATTCATACATGGTGGGCGCCAAAACACAGTGTGCCCTCGGCCGAAATCGACTCCCTCCCCGATTCATATTCCTACACGGTGGGTGCTAAAAACAAACTCTCGTCGGCAAATATTCGGTGTATGCAAGATTACCGTCCTATCCCCAACCGACTAATGTTGTTGTGATGTAGTAGAAATTTGAAACGGGGGCTAAGTTTGTAAATTTCCTCGCATTTGAGACAAGCGTGCCCTGACTACATGGTTCCCCCCCTTCCTGTCTACCTCCCTTTTCCCCATTCGTACTCCATGGGCGCCAAAACACCCTCTCCACCCCCACCCTCCTCCGTCCGCCGCCGTCCGCCACCCCATCCACTGCCATCCTCCTCCACCATGCCGGAGCTGATACCCCGACACCACCGTCCATTACAAGAGATCGACCTCTCTCATCCACGCCTTCGGACCGGGATCCTTGCATCCCGTCCTCTCGCTTCATCCCCGCCGCCGTCCACCTTGCCGGCGCCGCTCCTACGACCGTCTCGTCCACCGCGCCCCGTCGCCACCGTCTACCCTCCTAGATCTGCTTCCACGCCACCGACAGCCATCGCTACCGCAGCACCGTCAAATTATCAGCAGCGTACACGGCGCCGCACCAGAGGCGGTACTCTTTCGTATCTGCTCAACTTATTTATCGCAGCAAGAAAATAGATCGCCACTACTTTACTCTGATTTCTTGTCTTGGTTGCGAAGTTGCCTTTGTCCGGTTTGCACCTTCAGATCCGCCATGGCACGCTCAACACTATACTCCCAATGCTTATGGTTTTCCCCTTTTATATTCCACACTAGTTAAATCACAGTAGACTAAATTTCAAAATTGGGTCAGTCGATTTTTCAGAGCTCGCCGGAGTT